>NC_068421.1:20173840-20473840 GCF_023373465.1 Oncorhynchus keta | reverse complement strand
CCCAATATTTATTTCGCACCATACGGCTTACTTCCGCACGACTAGATCTGCTCTATCAGCTACAGATGGCGCTAAAGTAAAAAGCTAATTGTAATGAACTTGTAAATAAATAATCATAACAGTCATGGAAGCCTGGGAACTGATAAACCAGACCTCTACATCAAACTAACTAGAACACTACCTAGAACCTTCTCATGGCAGATCTGGTAGGACAAAAAAGCAAGACTGTGGTTTATTGTTTCCCCCCCATGTTGTTCATCAGGTTCAATAGTGTGGACTACAACTGTATTAAACAGGGTGTATCACAAAGCATGATACAAATGAATTAGTCAGCTACAGTAATTTTGAGAAGCATAAATATTTGTTTGGCTTATTTTATTACTTTTTTATTTTTAATAATTAACCAGTCGATCTACCATTGATAAGCGGCTAGCTAGTTGGTAGCTTGCTAGCTCCCATGCCAATTCCATGTCTTTCAAAACTAATATCTGACTAACTCTGACATTTTGAAGTTATTTCAAAATGAAAGTTAACTGGCTAGTGCATCATGCTTTGCGATATTGTTAGCTAGTTAGATGTGTGTTCACGTATTGCATTTGCATGGTTGTTGCGTTCTACCTAGTGCACTCGTTTGCTGGCTGCTGGTTCTAAATATTATAATCTAATCTTTTCAAAACAGTGGCAGAATGTGCTGCAGTGAGCGTTTGGTTTTTGACAAGCAAAAGTGAAATGGGTGTATTTATGCTGTTGTTCAAATGCACAGATTTCTTTGAGAAGATACATAAAGCAACTACGAGTAGTTCAAAAACTTGGCATCATTTCTGTCCTACTGCTTTGTTGACAACTCTAACCACTTCGTGCCCTGAGTATTCAGCCAATCAGCGGCCTTCACTGATGTATGGCGAATTTCAAAATGCATAAAAACAAACTGCAGATATGTACACAGAGGAAATCATAAATAAGGTCGTGTGAACCTGCCAGTACTAAGTGGAAAAAGCAGACTTTTTTTTTAAGGTATGCTATTAAAAAAATATATATATTTATTATTATTTCACCTTTATTTAACCAGGTAGGCCAGTTGAGAACAAGTTGCCATTTACAACTGCGACCTGGCCAAGATAAAAGCAAAGCAGTGCGACACAACACAGTTATACATGGAATAAACAAACGTATAGTCAATAACACAATATAAAAAATCTATATACAGTGTGTGCAAATGAGTTAAGATTAGGGAGGTAAGGCAATAAATAGGCCGTACTGGCGAATTAATTACAATTTAGCAATTAAACACTGGAGTGAGATGTGCAGAAGATGAATGTGCAAGTTGAGAACCTGGGGTTCAATGGAACAAAAAGACAATATGGTGATGAGGTAGTTGGATGGGCTATTTACAGATGGGCTATTTACAGGTGCAATGATCTGTGAGCTGCTCTGACAGCTGATGCTTAAAGTTAGTGAGGGAGATATGAGTCTCCAGCTTCAGTGATTTAAAAAAATATATATATTATTTTTTTTTTTGCAATTTGTTCCAGTCATTGGCAGCAGAGAACTGGAAGGAAAGGCAGCCAAAGGAAGAATTTGCTTTGGGGGTGACCAGTGAAATATACCTGCTGGAGCGCGTGCTACGGGTGGGTGCTGCTATGGTGACCAGTGAGCTGAGAATAGGCGGGGCTTTACCTACCAAACGACTTATAGATGACCTGGAGCCAGTGGGTTTGGGCCAGCCAACGAGAGCATACAGGTCGCAGTGGTGGGTAGTATATGGGGCTTTGGTTACAAAACGGATGGAACTGTGATAGACTGCATCCAATTTGCCGAGTAGAGTGTTGGAGAATATTTTGTAAATGACATCGCCGAAGTCAAGGATCGGTAGGATAGTCCGTTTTATGAGGGTATGTTTGGCAGCATGAGTGAAGGATGCTTTGTTGCGAAATAGGCCGATTCTAGATTGAATTTTGGATTGGAGATGCTTAATGTGAGTCTGGAAGGAGAGTTTACAGTCTAACCAGACACCTAGAATATGTGGACAACTACAAATACCTAAAGTCAGAACCGTCCAGAGTAGTGATGCTGGATAAGCGGGCAGGTGCAGGCAGCGATCGGTTGATGAGCATGCATTTAGTTTTACTTGCATTTAAGAGCAGTTGGAGGCCACAGAAGGAGAGTTGTATGCCATTGAAGCTCATCTGGAGGTTAGGTAACCAAAGAAAGGCCAGAAGTATACAGAATGGTGTCTGCTATCTATGCTCTGTCAAAAATGCTATCAACTTTGACTGACGTGTGTTGTGAGGCAATGCATTTTACTTTGACACTCACCACTCAGGTTTTTGATGACAATCTCTGTACACTGATGTAGACAGACTAGATGTCTTGTATTATTGGTGAGTGTGAACTTAAAAACATGAGTCATCATAGATATTGGTGTCTAAATGCTGAAATTTGACATTTTTTATGGAGAACTCTGCATTATTGCAGCAGTCTGGCTAGGACAGGCACAGGAAAATTGACTAGAACATTCCATGGAATGCACTTGTGTCCTCAACAGTTATTCTTATTATGTGTTTCATGTGTACACACCAAACACTGATTGGGGTGGCCACAGCCTACTCCTTGACTAGAGGTTGAGTCAGTTTCACAGTAATTGATTCTGAGGAAGAGGGTATCAGTCTCACTGTTAACCTATCTATAAATGGCTCATAATACAAATGTTAAGATGACATGAAATGTTACGTGATGGACTCTAATATCTGGAACCTTTTCTTAGACTATTTATGTTTATGTATTTCGAGCATAAGCTGTGTCCATTTGCACTGGTGCGGTTATCAACATTTCTTTGTCTAAGAATATCATGCAGCCCATCTTGCTTGCTTAATTGCTCTTGGGGGCATAAACTGCCAGAGGAATGTTTATTCCATAAATGGTGCCATCGTTTTTTTAAATAGCCAGTATGTGTTCCTTGAGAAAGGCAACAGTCAAGATCTGCTGTTGGTCTTACATCTATAATAAGAGCTTCTATCACTAAGGCTGCATGTAAACTGCATGTTTAGCAGTCGAGATGAGATGGCAGTGTGGTATTATCCTAATTAACATGTGGGAGCGGAAGATGGTGAGTGAGCCTATTATTACAGCCTGTCCAGTGGGAGTTAAGCCCTCCACCACCTACCCTCTCTCTGACACCCTACCTCCAGTAAAGACACACCCTCTTTCTGACCCCCCATGTATCCTGGTGTGATGAGTAGGACGGGGTCACTGCATGCCTAACCACACCACTTTAGCACTACCACTGGAGGACAATAATGTGATATGGGGGCGTCAGTACCACTGCTAGACTGGGGATTTGAAATTCTCACCTTATGTATAGTACTTTCAATCATATGACTTCTATCTTTGGTTTTTGTATAAAGGCAAACAGCGTGTCTTAAGGCGTCCACACGCTTTCCAAACGAAACCGTTCGGAAGAGTTCATGTATTTGGGGCGGCAGCGTAGCCTAGTGGTTAGAGCGTTGGACTAGTAACCGGAAGGTTGCGAGTTCAAACCCCCAAGCTGACAAGGTCGTTCTGCCCCTGAACACTGTTCCCAGGCCGTCATTGAAAATAAGAATATGTTCTTAACTGACTTGCCTGGTTAAATAAAGGTAAAATAAATAAAAATACAGTTAAAGTCGGAAATTTATATACACTGAGTCATTAACTTGTTTTTCAACCGCTCCACAAATTTCTTGTTAACAAACTATAGTTTTGGCAAGTCGGTTAGGACATCTACTTTGTGCGTGACAAGTAATTTTTCCAACAATTGTTTACAGACAGATTATTTAACTTATAATTCACGATCACAATTCCAGTGGGTCAGAAGTTTACATACACCAAGTTGACTGTGCATTTAAACAGCTTGGAAAATTCCAGAAAATCATGGCTTTAGAAGCTTCTGATAGGCTAATTGACATAATTTGAGTCAATTGGAGGTCTACCTGTTGATGTATTTCAAGGCCTACCTTCAAACTCGGTGCCTCTTTGCTTGACATCATGGGAAAATGAAAAGAAATCAGACAAAACTTCAGACAAAAATTGTAGACCTCCACAAGTCTGGTTCATCCTTGGGAGCAATTTCCAAATGCCTGAAGGTACCACGTTCATCTGTACAAACAATAGTATGCATGTATAAACACCATGGGACAACGCAGCCGTCATACCGCTCAGGAAAGAGATGTGTTCTGTCTCCTAGAGATGAACATACTTTGGTGCGAGAACTGCATATCAATCCCAGAACAACTGGACAATGACCCCAAGCATTCTTCCAAAGTTGTGGCAAAATGTCTTAACCTCTAGTGACACCCCATCCCGTGAACGGGACCATTATCATCATCTGACACTAATTAGCATAACGCAACAGACACAAATCTTCCTACAAAATCTACCTATTCATGAAAATCACAAGTGAAATATATTGGAACACAGCTTAGTCTTTTGTTAATCACCCTGTCATCTCAGATTTTCAAAATATGCTTTACAGCCAACGCTAGACAAGCATTTGTGTAAGATTATCATAGCATAGCATTATGCCTTGCTAGCAGCAGGCAAACTTGTCACGGAAATCAGAAAAGCAATTAAATCGTTTACCTTTGAACTTTGGATGTTTTCACTCACGAGACTCCCAGGTAGACAGCCAAAGTTCATTTTTTTCCCAAAAGATTATTTTTGTAGGCGAAATATCTCTGTTTGTTCTTCACGTTTGGCTGAGAATTCGCCTGGGAATTGAGGTCACTGCAACGCTGAAAAATATTCCAAATTAGCTACATAACATCTACAGAAACATGGCAAACGTGGTTTAGAATCCACCCTCAAGGGGTTTTTCTAATATCTATTCGATAATATATCAGTCGGGACAATTCGTTTTTCACTCGGACCGATTGGAGTAATGGCTACCTCTGTATTTTACGCGAGAATCTCTCTCGGAGCCACTATGTGACCACTTACGCAATGTGGCTGCCTATGGCTATTCTTCAACAGAAATGCGTAAAACTACGTCACAATGCTGTAGACACCTTGGGGAATACGTAGAAAGTGTAAGCTCGTTGATGGTACATTCACAGCTGATTAGGAAGTCATTGGAACGCAGCACTTTCAAAACCTGGGGCACTTCCGGATTGGATTTTTCTCAGGCTTTCGCCTGTTACACCAGCTCTGTCATGAGGAATGGGCCAAAATTCACCCAACATATTGTGGGAAGCTTGTGAAAGGCTACCTGAAATGTTTGACCCAAGTTAAACAATTTTAAAAGCAATGCTACCAAATACTAATTGAGTGTATGTAAACTTCTGACCCATTGGGAATGTGATGAAAAAAGAAATAATTTTCTCTCCTATTATTCTGACATTTCACGTTCTTAAAATAAACTGGTGATCTGACTGACCTAAGACAACATATTTTTACTGGGATTAAATGTCAGGAATAGTGAAAAACTGTCAGGAATAGTGAAAAACTGAGTTTAAATGTATTTGGTTAAGGTGTATGTAAACTTCCGACTTCAACTGTATTATGACAACATTTTGAGACATTTGTTAGTTTTGGACTCCGGTATTTTTTTTTTTTTTGCTGTTCAGGCACTTTTTTTCTCGAGGCAAGCTGAAGTCTATGCCCCTTCGTCTGGGATCGGTCAACAGTAGGGATTCTTCAATAAAGTATTTGCTGCTGATGACTAGTTTTCATGCAAATTTTTTCATTGAGAAATACTGCACCAAGCATCTTATATGTAAAATTCCTCAACTAAGATCTCCTTGGCAAGAACTGCAAAATTAATCAAACCAAATGTTATTTGTCACATGTGCCAAATACAAGTGTAGACCTTACTGAGAAAGCCCTTAACCTGTTGATCCTACCCCCTACTTTTTCGAACATTCTGTTAAAAATCGTGCAACATTTCAGCGCCCTGCTACTCATGCCAGGAATATAGTATATGCATATGATTAGTATGTGTGGATAGAAAACACTCAGACGTTTCTAAAACTGGTTAATCACGGCTGTGACTATAACAGAACGTGCGTTTCATCGAAAAGCGCAGGAAAATCCGATCACTGAAAACTGGAAAATATATCAATGCGCCACTTGAATGTATTGTTGAATAGAAACCACATTACCTGGAGCCGAGGTTGCAATACCTACAGCTTCCACACGATGTCAACAGTTTTGTCATTTGCCTAGGATTTGTTTCTTGGTCAAACGGACAAGAGACAGCCCATTTCTTCCGGTCTCCGACCGGATATTTTGGTTGAGATTTATCCTGACATTATTTCAAGACGTACAGCTATAGAATACACATCGCCTCGTGATCGATTATTAACATTTACTAATACCTAAAGTTGCATTACAAAAGTATTTCAAAGTGTTTTGTGAAAGTTTATCATCGACTTTTTTAATTAAAAAAAATGACGTTGCGTTATAAAACGCTGTTTTCCCCTTGATCACACAGTCTTCATAGATCGATATCTAGGCTATATATGGACCGATTTAATCGGAAAAAAAAGACCCAATAGTGATGTTTATGGGACATCTAGGAGTGCCAACAAAGAAGATGGTCAAAGGTAATGAATGTTTTATATTTTATTTCTGCATTTTGTGTAGCGCCGACTATGCTAATTATTTTGTTTACGTCCCCTGCGGGTCTTTAGGGGTGTTGCATGCTATCAGATAATGGCTTCTCATGCTTTCGCCGATAAGCATTTTAAAAATCTGACTTGTTGGCTGGATTCACAATGAGTGTAGCTTTAATTCAGTACCCTGCATGTGTGTTTTAATGAACGTTTGAGTTTTAACGAGTGCTATTAGCATTTAGCGTAGCGCATTTGCATTTCCAGATGGCTAGATGGGACGCATGCGTGTCGGGTCGACTTAAGAGGTTAACCAACAATCCAGTTAAAGAAATAGAGTTAAAATATTTACAAAATTAACTAAAGTAAAAAGTAACAGAAAAATGAGGCTATATACAGGGGTTACCGGTACCGAGTCAATGTGCACGGATATTGTCACGACTTCTGCCGAAGTCGATACCTCTCCTTGTTCAGGCGGTGGTCGATAGTAGACCATTAGGGTCAGGTTTGATTAGGGAGGTCACCGCTCCTTTGGGCATGGTGACGCAGGGGGGGTCATACGGAGAGAATGATTCTCTTCATTATTTACTCTCCTGCGCTTCCCATGGTGCTGGTTAGTTTGTCATTACCCCACTGTTTCTTGGCCACAGAGGGCTCTCCCGGGGTGGTCGCGAGAGTGTTTAGGGGTTTCCGTTGGTGCTACTACGGTGGATAGTCCAGACCAGGTCTCCACTGTGCGCATTCCCCCTGAATATGCCGATTTTGGCTCTCGCCTTCTCCAAAAAGAAGGCGACTCAATTACCACCTCATCGACAGGGCGTTTTGTGCGATAGATCTCCTGGTAGGCGCTGCACTTCGCAGGAGTCATGTGTATCCCCTCTCAAAGGAGGAGACGGAGGCTATGGAAACATATGTCTCCGAATCCCTGTGTCAGGGATATATTTGGTACTCCCCTTCCCCCGCCTCCTTGAGTTTCTTGTCTGTGAAGGGAGGTCTGCACCCGTATATTGACTATCGGGGTCTGAATCAGATAACTGTGAGGTATAGTTACATGCTACCGCTCATAGCCACAGCGATTGAGTCAATGCACGGGGTGCGCTTCTTCACCAAACTAGATCTCAGGAGAGCTTATCTGGTGCGTATCCAGGAGGGAGATGCGTGGAAGACAGCTTTCAGTACCACCTCTGGGCACTATGTCATGTCGTACGGGTTGATGAATGCTCCATCAGTCTCCCAAGCCTTTGTAGATGAGATTTTCAGGGACCTGCACAGGCAGGGTGTGGTGGTGTATATTGATGACATTCTAATATACTCAGCTACACGCGCCGAGCATGTGTCCCTGGTGCACAAGGTGCTTGGTCGACTTGGAGCATGACCTGTACACCAAGGCTGAGAAATGCCTGTTATTTCAACAGTCCATCTCCTTCATAGGGTATCACATTTCCACATCGGGGGTGGAGATTGAGAGTGACCACATTGCAGCCGTGCGTAATTGGCCGACTCCCACCACGGTAAAGGAGGTGCAGCGATTCCCTCCGCAAGGCTATCAAACAAGCTAAGCGTCAGTACAGAGACAAAGTAGAATCTCAATTCAACGGCTCAGACACAAGGGGCATGTGGCAGGGTCTACAGTCAATCACGGACTACAGGAAGAAATCCAGCCCAGTCACGGACCAGGATGTCTTGCTCCCAGGCAGACTAAATAACTTTTTTGCCCGCTTTGAGGACAATACAGTGCCACTGACACGGCCTGCAACAAAAACATGCGGTCTCTCCTTCACTGCAGCCGAGGTGAGTAAGACATTTAAACGTGTTAACCCTCGCAAGGCTGCAGGCCCAGACGGCATCCCCAGCCGCGTCCTCAGAGCATGCGCAGACCAGCTGGCTGGTGTGTTTACGGACATATTCAATCAATCCCTATACCAGTCTGCTGTTCCCACATGCTTCAAGAGGGCCACCATTGTTCCTGTTCCCAAGAAAGCTAAGGCAACTGAGCTAAACGACTACCGCCCCGTAGCACTCACTTCCGTCATCATGAAGTGCTTTGAGAGACTAGTCAAGGACCATATCACCTCCACCCTACCTGACACCCTAGACCCACTCCAATTTGCTTACCGCCCAAATAGGTCCACAGACGATGCAATCTCAACCACACTGCACACTGCCCTAACCCATCTGGACAAGAGGAATACCTATGTGAGAATGCTGTTCATCGACTACAGCTCGGCATTCAACACCATAGTACCCTCCAAGCTCGTCATCAAGCTCGAGACCCTGGGTCTCGACCCCGCCCTGTGCAACTGGGTACTGGACTTCCTGACGGGCCGCCCCCAGGTGGTGAGGGTAGGTAACAACATCTCCTCCCCTCTGATCCTCAACACTGGGGCCACAAGGGTGCGTTCTGAGCCCTCTCCTGTACTCCCTGTTCACCCACGACTGCGTGGCCATGCACGCCTCCAACTCAATCATCAAGTTTGCGGACGACACAACAGTCGTAGGCTTGATTACCAACAACGACGAGACTGCTTACAGGGAGGAGGTGAGGGCCCTCGGAGTGTGGTGTCAGGAAAATAACCTCACACACAACGTCAACAACTAAGGAGATGATTGTGGACTTCAGGAAACAGCAGAGGGAACACCCCCCTATCCACATCGATGGAACAGTAGTGGAGAGGGTAGCAAGTTTTAAGTTCCTCGGCATACACATCACAGACAAACTGAATTGGTCCACTCACACAGACAGCATCGTGAAGAAGGCGCAGCAGCGCCTCTTGAACCTCAGGAGGCTGAAGAAATTCGGCTTGTCACCAAAAGCACTCACAAACTTCTACAGATGCACAATCGAGAGCATCCTGGTGGGCTGTATCACCGCCTGGTACGGCAACTGCTCCGCCCTTAACCGTAAGGCTCTCCAGAGGGTAGTGAGGTCTGCACAACGCATCACCGGGGGCAAACTACCTGCCCTCCAGGACACCTACACCACCCGATGTTACAGGAAGGCCATAAAGATCATCAAGGACATCAACCACCCGAGCCACTGCCTGTTCACCCCGCTATCATCCAGAAGGCGAGGTCAGTACAGGTGCATCAAAGCTGGGACCGAGAGACTGAAAAACAGATTCTATCTCAAGGCCATCAGACTGTTAAACAGCCACCACTAACATTGAGTGGCCGCTGCCAACACACTGACACTGACTCAACTCCAGCCACTTTAATAATGGGAATTGATGGGAATGATGTAAATATATCACTAGCCACTTTAAACAATGCTACCTCATATAATGTTACTTACCCTACATTATTCATCTCATATGCATACGTATATACTGTACTCTATATCATTGACTGCATCCTTATGTAATACATGTATCACTAGCCACTTTAACTATGCCACTTTGTTTACATACTCATCTTATATGTATATACTGTACTTGATACCATCTACTGTATCTTGCCTATGCTGCTCTGTGCCATCACTCATTCATATATCCTTATGTACATATTCTTTATCCCCTTACACTGTGTATAAGACAGTAGTTTAGGAATTGTTAGTTAGATTACTTGTTGGTTATTACTGCATTGTCGGAACTAGAAGCACAAGCATTTCGCTACACTCGCATTAACATCTGCTAACCATGTGTATGTGACAAATAAGATTTGATTTGTTTGAGTCATGGTTAGCCAGGCAGTCGTGGGGGAACAGGGAGTACAGGAGGGGACTAAGCAAGCACCTCTGAGGGGCACCAGTGTTGAGGATCAGCGTGGCAGATGTTGTTGCCTACCCTTACCACCTGGGGGCGGCCCGTCAGGAAGTCCAGGATCCAGTTGCAGAGGGAGGTGTTTAGTCCCAGGTTCCTTAGCTTAGTGATGAGCTATGAGGGCGTTATGGTGTTGAACGCTGAGCTGTAGTCAATGAACAGCATTCCCACATAGGTGTTCCTTTTGTCCAAGTGGGAACGGGCAGTGGGGCATGCGATTGATCTGTGGATGTGTTGGGGCGGTATGTGAGTTGGAGTGGGTCTAGGGTTTCTGGGATGATGGTGATTTGAACCATGACCAGCCTTTCAAACCACTCCATGGCTAGTGACGTGAGCGCTACGGGACGGTAGTCATTTAGGCAGGTTACCTTCACTTTCTTGTGCACAGGGACTATGGTGATCTGCTTGAAACATGTAGGTATTACAGATTAAGTCAGGGAGAGGTTGGAAATGTCAGTGAAGACACTTGCTAGTTGGTGCATGCATGCTTTTTAGTACACGTCCTGGTAATCTGTCTGGGCCTGTTTAAAGATCTTGCTCACATCGGCTACATCTGGAACAGATGGTACTCAAATGCATGCTTCAGTGTAGCTTGCCTTGAATGCATTTAGCTTGTCTGGTGTCTTGCTGCATCACTGGGCAGCTCACGGCTGGGTTTCCCTTTTGTAGTCCGTAATAGTTTGCAAGCCCTGCTTACATCCAATGAGTGTCAGAGTTGGTGTAGTAGGATTCAGTCTTAGTTTTGTATTGATGCTTTACCTGTTTGGTGGTTCGTCTGAGGGCTTAGCGCAATTTCTTATAAGCACCCGGATTAGTGTCCTGCTCCTTGAAAGCAGCAGCTCTAGCCTTTCACTCGTTGCAAATGTTGCCTGTAATCCATGGTTTCTGGTTGGGGTATGTACTAGGAATGCATTTTTGTCAGATACCGATATACAATATTTTCCTTGCCAAAAACAACTATACTGATATTTTAATCATTATAGTACAGTTAAATAGTTGAAATACACACACACATACACACACTGACCAAAAAGTTATTTTGTCCACATTATGTTTTACTAATCACTTACTTGCTGTGCTGTTTCGTTGTTAATTTGTTCAGTCTCAACCAGAATTTAATCACACAGTACATGTCAAGCCTTGAAGTTTCAGCTCTGTCTGTGGCTTCTCCTCCTCGGTGTGCACTGTTTTTTAGTGTCCTTTTCCATTTTGTCCAGCTGTGTCTAATATTTTACGCAAACCCTGTTTCTTGTCTGCATCGAAGTAGCGGTCCTTGTACCTAGCATCGAGCATGGCGGCGACACCGTAAAGTGGCTCCGAGAGAATGCCACCAAATCGCTTGTTCATAGCCTCAAGTACTTTTGCAAGTTTTAACCCCACGTTCTGTGTCGGCAGTAATGTTGAGGAGGCATTTCAATGCCATTACTGATTGTATCACGTCTACTGCGTACACAGATGAGCTTATTTCTCAAGTGAGTTGCTCAAATGGAGCTAGGAGTGTAATTCATGTTCTCAAATGTCATTGAAATGGCAGCAGCGGTATGAGAACCAGCACATTCTTGAGCATGCAATACTGCTTTCCTCAGTATGAAATCCTTATCGACCCACTGTGCTGTCAGATTCGGCATGCTCGTGGGGCTGACCTCGCTGGTCCAAATGTCAGTCGTGAAGCTAATAGCAGTGACGTCCATAGCAAGTAGCTCAGGGATATGTGTTTCAACACTACTTTAACTCCAGTAGGGCAACATCTGGAAAAATAGCGCCTACTTGGCAGTGTGTACCGAGGCTTGACGTACTCGACCAGTCGGCAAAAGCCAACATCATCCATGACAGAGAACGGTTGATTGTTAAGAGCAATGAATTTCATTATCTTGGTGTTAATGGATTTTGCCTTTGAGGTGTTTCGCTGAAATGTTCTTACTCTTTCAAATGACTGCTCGACTTGAACTTTTTCAGTTGTTGGAAGTGTGTGCTTAGTGTTTTTCTGCTTTTGTTCTGTGCAGCACTGTATTTTTCATGTCATCTACCTACATTATATAGGTATGCACGTCAGCTTTGACATAAGTTTAACGCCAATGTGCAAAACTTAACATCGTGCGGATGCAGATGTTGGCATTTTTAGCTAATATCGTCCAATTCCGATATGCTTACCGATTGCTATATCTCGCATCCCTAATATGTATGTTCTTAGTCTCTTAGTCTTAGTCTCTTAGTCTCCGTACGTACGGTCACTGTGGGGAAGACGTCATCGATGCACTTATTGATGAAGCCTCTGAGGTAGTATACTCGGTACCATTGGATGATTTGAGTTTGAGGAAAGTGTATACTGGCTGCAGCATCTCAAAATGGACAAACGGTACTATTGCCGCTTTTCCCTCATTTTTCAAGTCAAGGTCTTTTTAAGGGAGTATGCGCACTAGCTGAGGCGCCAGCTATACTGAAGCATGCTGATTCCCTTACTTGATTAGATCAGTAAGGATTTTACCCCGCTTATTGCTAGCAATTAAATCTTCTTTGAACATCATTGGCATAAGGGCTGGGAATTGCCAGGGACGATACGATATCACAATACGATATGTATTGCTATTCTCACGCTCATCTCAGTTTCTGTATGTATTGTGATTCGTTACTGATTTGTGTTTCGATGTTCCAAACATTTTGCTCACCTATCTGCTGCAGAAGGACAAGAGAGCCATAAGAGAATGTTTGATCAGTCATGGAAATAAAAGTGCTGAAAACAAATTGGCTCCCTATTTCTAAAGAAGATAGAGAAAAGGCTATGAAGGACAAAATACTGGAGATTTGGTGCAGGTATAGCGAACTAGCGCAAAAATAATATTTGATATCATCAATACAATATATTGTCAAAAATAATATCCTGACATGTATCTGTATAGATCCCCCATCACTAATTGACATGTTTACTTAGTCTCCATAGAGACTCAAAGCAAGAGGCACCCAATTATGTCATATTTATACCCCCACGGTGAAAGGCAACACTAGTCTAACCATATGGTGAGTCAGAGCCAGCAGTGTTCCTTGTCTTTGTGGACACAAATGTTTATCCTGTAAAACAAGTATGAAACTAACATTCCAATGATTAAGAGTCAGTAGCGCCCCAGCTCTCTCTATATGGGAAAGAGATTTTCAAGGAGAAGGACTGCTTAACAGGCTGGGCTAGTCTGCCTGTCTGTCCCTGACTGTCTACCTCAACTCTGAGGAGAACGTCACCTGGCACAGATCAGTCCCCTGATAGAGGACATAGCTCTGTGTGATGCCAAGAACAGACAGATGGCTACCGTACTGACCAACCATCTATTGCCCATCCATACAGATGGCACCTGCCTGGATACTGCCTGCGTCTACGTTCAGTACAGTAAAACACGGGCTGTTCTGTAGAGCACACAATGAGTTAATGAGAGTGGCGATGGTGTTTGTTCGTTCACACAACTCAACAATAGTTCCTCCTGTGTCTGCATGCCACAGAGGCCTTTGTCAGCAGTTTCCTTTCCAGGCCACTGTATCAGCACCTATGATTAGGAGCCAACACCAGAATTACTTTCACAGGCCTATGTCGACCTGCAGGACAGACTGGGAGGGAGAGCTGAGCCATTGTTTTAATACTGAGCAGGCAACACCAGCATGATACGGGGAACATTGTGTGAGGCAGACGGGACAAGGTTTGAGGAAGCGCCCCAGGTGGAAGTGTATGCAACATGAGATCGGCCAGTCAAAGCACTGTTTATTCAGACAGAGGGCCTGGTTCTGTTGCTCCTTCATCTGAGAAGCTGCTTCAGCCAACAAACTAGAGGCAGTTAAAAGGGAAATATTTTTCTGGGGTTATTTTTCATGTGGAGGTATAACCATGCCACCGAGATACATCTCTACAGTCTTTGACAGAGATTCTCTGCTGGCATAACCAAGGGCCTTTTTTGTTGTAAAATAGCAGGAATCCATGTGATTTGTTAGCTAAGAATCCCCAGCTGTGTGGGGAAAGGTCAAAATGAGAGGCGAATCGCCCCATTGGGAAGAGCGTATCGGGAATTGTAAAGAGTTCTTACCAAACAGTAGGCCTACTGCGTCTGTCCTGGAGCAGCTGGGCAAATTGTTGCAATTACACATTACGAATTGCTATATAACTCACAGTTTTATCAAATGGACCATAGCATAATTAATGATCTCTCTTTCTCCATTCCACTATCTAGTATGTCCTGAGTATCCATAAATAAGTATAGTTTCGGATTTAATTTCATCCCTAAAAATTCATGGTCCATAACAAATCATTTTACAAAGACAATTACGTGGCTGAGTGATGAGAGTATTACTAAGTCTCCTTTAGTGCACTGTAATAGCTCTAGCTATGTAGCCTCTGTATCGAAAAGTGTTCTAAAAACCAACCACACGGAACATCCCCTCACACAAACTGCTGCTACTGTAGTCATACGTTTTCAAATACTTTCATAGCTTCTTGAGACTGCAAAAAAAGTATAGAAGACAGACTTTCTTGATATGAAACTCAGGTGGAGAGGAGGGATCCCCAAGATGGCCTACACCTACTGTCAGTTTTTGTATAGTAGCGAAGCAGCAATAGAGGCAGGTGCCAGCCAGCCTTGCCCACAGGTCTGCAGGACAGTGTTAGAACACATCAGACTTGCTTCTGTTCTGCATGGAGATTGCCTGCCAGTATCGCCATATTACACCAGGCCAGGTTGATGGTGAGGAAGGCCTCCGGTCTCAGACAAGCCTGCAGGCAGCAACATCCTCTAAAAGGCCTGAGGTTAATGATTATTAATGGAACGGTTCACCCATTTGGAATATTATATTGTTTTTGTGCATCTCTGAGTGATGATCTATCGATTCCCTGGGTCATTTCATGTGTCATTTCATGTGTATCTGAGTTACTGGTGTTCAAGCAGGCAGAAATCCAGCAGGTATGACGTAGAACCGTGATGAAGTCGGTCTCACTACACTGGAAGTTAATAGGAATATGACTTTTAGATCGCGGAAATGTCTATCATACATGTCAGATTTCAATACTGGCTGATCTCATAACTCTAGAGGATGTCTTTTCTCAAATGAGCCATTTATCATATTTTTGCGACATTCCTACCTCGAGGAAATGTGTAATTTAATGAAGGGTCTAGTACATTTTTCCTATTTGTCTGCCTCTTTAGGCCAGGGTGCAGTGTTTCCATCTCCTCAGTAAGGAAAGTAGCTATTGGCTGTCCTAAAAGTTGCGAAATTGCGTCATCACCTAATTTGCATAATTGGCCATGTGCATGTAATTGTGATGGACGTTGTAGGAGAGAGGAATAATGTCATGGGAGAGGCAAAAAGTGAGTAAAAAAACACCCTAAATATGTTTAGAACTACAAATGAACTTTCTTCTGTCGATTTCTTGTTTTTTTTTTTGTCACAATTCCTACCCTCCTCCTTTTTATCCGGGCTTGGGACCGGCAAATGTGACCCGAAGTTACTTAGTTTTTTATTATATTTAATTTTTTTTAGTTTAGTTTTCTTAATTTGTTTTTAACCTCTCTGGGATTTGTGGGACGGTAGCGTCCCACCCCGCCAACAGCCAGTGAACGTACAGGATGCCAAATTCAAAACAAAATCTCATAATTAAAATTCCTCAAGCATACAAGAATTTTACACCATTTTAAAGATAATTCTCATTAATCCAGCCGCAATGTCTGATTTCAAAAGGCTTTACAGCGAAAGCACCACAAATGTGCCAGCCAGTCACCACCAAGTCACAGAAAAACACAGCCATTTTTTCCAGCCGAAGAGGAGTTACAAAAAGCAGAAATAGAGAGAAAATGAATCACTAACCTTTGATCTTCATCAGATGACACTCATAGGACTTCATGTTACACAATACTTGTATGTTTTGTTCGATCAAGTTCATATTTATATCAAAAATCAAATTTGACATTGGTGCGTTATGTTCAGTAGTTCTAAAACATCCGGTGATTTTGCAGAGAGCCACATCAATTTACAGAAATACTCATCATAAATGTTGATGAAAATACAAGTGTTATACATGGAATTAGAGAGATACTTCTCCTTAATGCAACCGCTGTGTCAGATTTAAAAAAAAAATTGCAGAAAAAGCAAACCATGCAATAATCTGAGTACAGTGTTCAGACAACAAAGCAGCCAAAAAGATATCCGCCATATTGTGTAGTCAACATTAGTCAGAAATAGCATTAGGAATATTCACTTACCTTTGATCTTCATCAGAATCTACTCCCAGGAATCCCTGTTCCACAAATGTTTGATTTGTTTGATAAAGTTCATAATTTATGTCCAAATAGTTTATTTTGTTAGGGCGTTTGGTAAACAAATCCAGCCGAACGTCGGACGAAAAGTTCAAATAGTTCCGTTACAGCCCGTAGAAACTTGTCAAACTATGTATAGAATCAATCTTTAGGATGTTTTTATCATAAATCTTCAATAATGTTCCAACCGGAGAATTTCCATGTCTGTAGAAAAGCAATGGAACGAGAGCTAACTCTTTCGTGACCGTGCGTCACGAGTCTGTGGCACTGCCAGACACCTGGCTCAATCCCCTCTCATTCTCTCCCCCTTCATAGTAGAAGGCTGAAACAAAGTTCTAAAGACTAACATCTAATGGAAGCCTTAGGAAGTGCAATATTACCCCATTTACACTGTATATTGGAATGGCAAAGAGTTGAAAAACTACAAACCTCAGATTTCCCACTTCCTGGTTGGATTTTTCTCAGCTTTTCACCTGCCATAGGAGTTCTGTTATACTCACATACATCATTCAAACTGTTTTAGAAACTTCAGTGTTTTCTATCCAATACTACTAATAATATTAATATATTAGCATCTGGGACAGAGTAGCAGGCAGTTTACTCTGGGAATCTTATTCATCCAAGCACGTCAATACTGCCCCCTGTCACCAAGAAGTTAACCTTATGGTCCACTTAGAAACCTACATCAAGTCACAGTAAAACTTGAACATTTTTTATATATTCTTTGTATACAATCTAAATGGACCAAAAAAATGTATTTAGTCTAACAGGCACACTGTGATAGAGAAAACAACTATATTACAGAAACACTACAGACAAGACAGAACTGTCCAATCTGAACAGTGGTCCTGGTAGTCTGGGTAGAATAAGAGCAGAAGAGAACATGAGCTAAATTGATAAAACAGACAATAGTATATGTGAAATACTTAGGATAATAAAGAAATAAGATGATGATGAGATTGGTAACTACATAATATACTTATACCAACATAATCTGTATATTTCTCAGAAGAATGTATCTTCTTCAGGATTGCTCTCTTTGGCCAGCTTCTCCATGAACTCCTGGCAGGGGAGGTTTAAGTTTGTCTTCACAATAATTATGGCCTTGATGGTAGGAACAGTGAACCTATTTCTTGCTGCTGTCCATATATCATTCATTTGGAAGAACACTCTCTCGACTGGTGCATTACTTCTAGGTAAGCACATGACTCCAGACGCTAATCTAGCCAGGTTAGTGTGTGGGATGTCGTTCTCTTTGAGCACGGTGGTTACCCACTTCAATCTCTGACTAAGCGGTGTCTCAGATGTTTTCCATTCTTCAAGCGATACCCCCTTTAGGAACTCTTGCAGGCCAGTAACCTCGTCAAACAATGCATCCTCATTGATGGTCACATTGGGGCATTTTTCCTGCAGTGTGCCTGCTGCCTTCTGGATCTCTCCACGCTGAGGTTTGCCTTTTTAAAAGGAGACAATCTAAAATATTTACATTATCTGTGTGCTTTCCCCATGCCTGCAAGTAGTTCACAGCCGTAGTGAAGAATTATTGGGATGTTTTGAGAGAACTCTCTTTAGACATTGCTCCATTTCCCTCTAGCTCTCTCAGAAGTCCTCTGACCAAAACTGGAATAAAGTTGTCATCACATCTTGCAGTCAATTTTGCCTCAATGTTTCTCAGAATTGCAGCGGACTCCACAGCACAGCAGTCCTGGCATTCAAGCATCTTGATCATGTCACTGAATACAGTCAAGTTTCTATGGACAAAGACCAGCCAAAGTTCAGTCAGTGGATCTTCAAACATTGTTCGCAGGACAAAAGGGCGTTTGTCTTCAGAAAAAAAAAGGATTTCAATGGCACATACCTTTTCAGCACTCTTTCTAGAGCACGGAGCATGGACAGCCAGCGAACATTGCTATGTCCTAAAATGTTATGGTACTCCTGGCCAACAAACTCACAAAAGCTCTTCAGTCTTTCTACTCTGATGGTGAAAATCTTTCTGAGCAGGTACTCAAACATCAAGGGGAATCATATCCAAAGCTGTTCTGGCTGTGTTATGTATGATGTGTGCAGGACAACCTAAGCCAATCACCTCCCGCTGCAGGGCATTTTTAACTTTGGTATGGACACTGACTCTCCCCAGCCTATTCAGTCCTCCAAGTTGGTATTTGTGTTGTCGGCAGAGAGTGCCACAACTTTGTTTTGCAGATTACATTTTTGTATGACCACCAGGACCTCAGCTGCAATCTCCTCTGCTGTTTCACCACCTCAAGCTGAACCTCAGCAAGACGGAGCTCCTCTTCCTCCCGGGGAAGGACTGCCCGTTCCATGATCTCGCCATCACGGTTGACAACTCCATTGTGTCCTCCTCCCAGAGCGCTAAGAACCTTGGCGTGATCCTGGACAACACCCTGACGTTCTCAACTAACATCAAGGCGGTGTCCCGTTCCTGTAGGTTCATGCTCTACAACATCCGCAGAGTACGACCCTGCCTCACACAGGAAGCGGCGCAGGTCCTAATCCAGGCACTTGTCATCTCCCGTCTTGATTACTGCAACTCGCTGTTGGCTGGGCTCCCTGCCTGTGCCATTAAACCCCTACAACTCATCCAGAACGCCGCAGCCCGTCTGGTGTTCAACCTTCCCAAGTTCTCTCACGCCACCCCGCTCCTCCGCTCTCCACTGGCTTCCAGTTGAAGCTCGCATCCGCTACAAGACCATGGTGCTCGCCACGGAGCTGTGAGGGGAACGGCACCTCAGTACCTCCAGGCTCTGATCAGGCCCTACACCCAAACAAGGGCACTGCGTTCATCCACCTCTGGCCTGCTCGCCTCCCTACCACTGAGGAAGTACAGTTCCCGCTCAGCCCAGTCAAAACTGTTCGCTGCTCTGGCCCCCAATGGTGGAACAAACTCCCTCACGACGCCAGGACAGCGGAGTCAATCACCACCTTCCGGAGACACCTGAAACCCCACCTCTTCAAGGAATACCTAGGATAGGGTAAGTAAGGGTAGGTAATCCTTCTCCCCTCCCCCAACAAGATTTAGATGCAAGTGGCTGTTCCACTGGTTGTCATAAGGTGTATGCACCAATTTGTAAGTCGCTCTGGATAAGAGCGTCTGCTAAATGACTTAAATGTAAATGTAATGTAATGTTTCTCCATTCAATTCTACAAAAGCATTCAGTTTTGTTTTCACAGATGTGTTGCCACTATATATCTTACAATATCTGACTACTATTGGCAGCAGCTTTACATGTCCATGATTGGACGCATCAACGGACAGGGACACAAATTCAACCTGGTCTATGTCCTGTGTTACCAAAAAGGTTGTCCATGGTGCTAACATGTTACTCACTATGGCTTCACATTTTGTCCTAGCACATGTAAACTTCGGCTCATAAATCTTTCGTGTCAGTTGTGCTGTGCAGTTCTTAGATCTGTAACTATGATTGTGTTGCATAGTGTGGTATGCAAAGACCCTCCTGTACAGCTAAATCATATTCTTCTTGGGAAGGCTCTACCTTCTTGAAGAATGTGTGAGGGCATACTAACACGGGCAATCAGAGAGGCTTTATGCTTTTTTGTCTGTTGATGTTCTACCACTGCCGTTCCTGCCCCGCTGCCAATTGAAAAACAGGAATTACAAAGGGTGCAATTAACCATTCTATCGTCTTGACCTGCGCGTATAAATGGAAATTCTCTCATGTTGTCATTAAAATGGCATTTCCGTTTCTTGGAAAGATCTATCTCCTGGTTCACCAACTACTTTGCAGACAGAGTCCAGTGTGTCAAATCTGAGGGCATGCTGTCCGGTCCTCTCGCAGTCTCAATGGGGGTGCCACAGGGTTCAATTCTCGGGCCGACTCTTTTCTCTGTATATATCAATGATGTTGCTCTTGCTGCGGGCGATTCCCTGATCCACCTCTACCCAGACGACACCATTCTGTATACTTCCGGCCCGTCCTTGGACACTGTGCTATCTAACCTCCAAACGAGCTTCAATGCCATACAACACTCCTTCCGTGGCCTGCAACTGCTCTTAAACGCTAGTAAAACCAAATGCATGCTTTTCAACCGTTCGCTGCCTGCACCTACCCGCCTGTCCAACATCACTACCCTGGACGGCTCTGACTTAGAATACGTGGACAACTACAAATACTTAGGTGTCTGGTTAGACTGTAAACTCTCCTTCCAGACCCATATCAAACATCTCCAATCCAAAGTTAAATCTAGAATTGGCTTTCTATTTTGCAACAAAGCATCCTTCACTCATGCTGCCAAACATACCCTTGTAAAACTGACCATCCTACCGATCCTCGACTTTGGCGATGTCATTTACAAAATAGCCTCCAATACCCTACTCAACAAATTGGATGCAGTCTATCACAGTGCAATCTGTTTTGTCACCAAAGCCCCATATACTACCCACCATTGCGACCTGTACGCTCTCGTTGGCTGGCCCTCGCTTCATACTCGTCGCCAAACTCACTGGCTCCATGTCATCTACAAGACCCTGCTAGGTAAAGTCCCCCTTATCTCAGCTCGCTGGTCACCATAGCATCTCCCACCTGTAGCACACGCTCCAGCAGGTATATCTCTCTAGTCACCCCCAAAACCAACTCTTTCTTTGGCCGCCTCTCCTTCCAGTTCTCTGCTGCCAATGACTGGAACGAACTACAAAAATCTCTGAAACTGGAAACACTTGTCTCCCTCACTAGCTTTAAGCACCAACTGTCAGAGCAGCTCACAGATTACTGCACCTGTACATAGCCCACCTATACTTTAGCCCAAACAACTACCTCTTTCCCAACTGTATTTAATGTGTATTTATTTATTTTGCTCTTTTGCACCCCATTATTTTTATTTCTACTTTGCACATTCTTCCATTGCTAAACTACCATTCCAGTATTTTACTTGCTATATTGTATTTACTTTGCCACCATGGCCTTTTTTGCCTTTACCTCCCCTCTCACCTCATTTGCTCACATTGTATATAGACTTGTTTATACTGTATTATTGACTGTATGTTTGTTTTACAACGACACAGAGTTACACATGGAGTATCTGTCGAACTGCTTTGCTTTATCTTGGCCAGGTCGTAATTGTAAATGAGAACTTGTTCTCAACTTGCCTACCTGGTTACCTGGTTAAATAAAGGTAAAATAAATATAAATAAAATAAATCACCACCTGACGGGTTGAAAGAGCGCTACTGCTTGTTGATGCTAGTCTGATTTTAATTGGCTGTTTGATCAAGGATAACAAAACTGTTTGAAACCAAGTAGTGTGTGATTATGCAAAAGTCTGCCTTGTGTATCCAAGCAATATCTCCTTTAAATGGTGTCTTTTCACATTTTTATCTTAATATGTAATCCTTTAAAATCTGTGGAACATAATTCTGGATTACAGCATATCTCCCTTGCCTGCCTATGTAAAATAAAAAATGAATGTATGTCAGCAGCAATATAAATGAGGACACCTGTTGTAACTGATACTTTTGGTCCCCAGAAGGTTATATTTACCTAAATCTATTATCATCTGATCAATCACCTTCTCTTCGGGCTCTGATTCCAGATGCACACTGGATGCAGTATAACCCAGTATTACCAACCATCCGACTCGGCTCTTTTCCCCCTGCCTGTGTCCTGCCTGCGACAGATCACACCACACCTCTCTTTGGCCCATGAGAGGAGACAGGGCCTGAGCACTTCCTCTGAGATATCCTTTTTCTCTAATGAAAAAATGAGAGGAGGATCTCTTTATGGCATCTGACCCAGTTCTACTGTACCCCTCCTGGCTTCTGGTGCTCCTTCAGGATCCCTATGCTGACCTGCTCCATCATGATCCCAATCAGCTGGGTGACAGTTGTTCCTTTATTCATTCATTGTATTAATTTTAATTGAAATGAATGCCCCCCCCCCATCATTCTCTGTAATACCAAAGCGTTATTAGACGTCCATTAGATGTTAGATTACCAGTGACCCATTTTTCAGAATGATGAATGTGGCTTAGTCTCAGCCTTGCCTTTCATGCCTTACAGCATCTCTGTTGAGAATTTAGAGCTGGGGAAATTCAGTGCTTACAAATGTTGGATCTGTTAATGAGGCAAACCGCAGTGACTGTAAATCTTGAGAAATTAAGATTTTTCTTCATTGCTTGCTTCAGTGTTATTATGGCCAAGGGAAAACTGATGTTTCCTGTGCCTTCTGGCAAAAAGACAATGCCTTTTAGATTATTTTTCCTTCATGTCTCACTTGCTGTTACAGTGAATGTACCAACATATCATTCCACAACTATCTCGCAGTCTGTCTCCTCACTGGATGCCTGCCTATGACGGTGACACTTGAAAACTAATTGTGCATTTTATAGTCCATTTGTGGAATTCACACTCGTTGATCTACGGTTGGCCTATTCCCTTTCTAAACTTTTAGCTGAAAAAAGAACTGTTGGGATTACTTAATTTGAATATCTTTAATTTTTCAGGATTTTGCTTATATAATATCTGTCTAGACCAGTACAAAATGGAGACTAACATGCCCTAGTTTTGCAGATGTTCTCCTAAAGTAGCCTAGAATGGGTCATTAGTTCTATCTTTACTAAGGACAGTGCTCAGTCTCATGTTCCCAATTTGATCATGGATATCTGGAAACTTGTTGGACCTACACTGCACATTTTCAGTGGTGAACAATATTGGGTAACTGAGTGTAAAATCAACTCATGTTCAACTAAAATTACCCACCACCACTCTTGTCAACCTTGCTTGTATTTCACATGCTTGTATTGAATGTGGTGTGTGTGTCACCAAAAGGTAATCAGATCAACGTGTCTATAGTTTCATCATGTCACCCTTCAGTATCACAAGATAAGATGGGCTTATTCTGTCAGGCGCCCTTGTTCTGCTTGGGTGGTATCCAGATAGTCCGTCCTTGTGCCATACCTGGATATTCGGTAATGCCAGCATTGAACACAAAGGGAGCGGTTTTCAAAGTCCACTGATGCTCTGTAATCTGAAGGTTAGCGATGCTAACAAGTACATGTATAATCCCATAGCGAATGCTAACTAAATGTTTCTGACCTAAACTATACAAGTAACTCGAATGCTACTCTGTTTGCTCTACGCACAAAACAAATATTAGCCAGTAGGGGATTCCCTGCTGTTACCAAGTGAATGCTTGATTTTGGAAGAAGCTAACCACTTAGCTAGATAGCTAACTAAGCTCAGCAAACAAAGAAACATCCTCTCACTGTCAACTGTGTTTAATTTCAGCAAACTTAACATGTGTAAATATTTGTATGAACATAAGATTCAACAACTGACATAAACTGAACAAGTTCCATCGACATGTGACTAACAGAAATTTAATTTGTCCCTGAACAAAGGGGGATCAATATCAAAAGTAACAGTCAGTATCTGGTGTGGCCACAAGCTGCATTAAGTACTGCAGTGCATCTCCTCAAGGACTGCACCAGATTTTCCAATTCTTGCTGTGAGATGTTACCCCACTCTCATTGCGTTCATTTCATCTGTCACATTACTATGAAGCACCTGCAAGTTCCCGGACATTTCTGGGGGGAATGGCTCTAGCCCCTACACACAGAATGAGCAGTAAGGCTGGTGGCATTGTCATGCTGGTGTCAGTCAGTAGAAAGGCCTCTTTTAGTGTCCTTAAGTTATCATAAATGTGACCTTAATTTCCTACCGTCTTCAAGCTGTTAGTGTCCTAACGACCGTTCCACAGGTGCATGTTCATTTAATTGTTTATGGTTCATTGAACAAGCATGGGAACCAGTGTTTAAACCCTTTACAATGAAGATCTGTGAAGTTATTTGGATATTTACGAATTATCTTTGAAAGACCGGGTCCTGAAAAAGGGACGTTTCCTTTTTTGCCGAGTTTAGCTACTAAATTAGCAAACCAAATGCACAACAACCATCTTATGGCTTTTTCCAAATACCCCAGTATACACTATTTATTTGATTTTTTTCACCTTCATTTAACCAGGTAGGCTAGTTGAGAACAAGTTCTCATTTACAACTGTGACCTGGCGAAGATAAAGCAAGCAGTTCGACACATACAACACAGTTACACATGGAATAAACAAACATACAGTAGAAAAAGTCTATATACAGTGTGTGCAAATGAGGTAGGATAAGGGAGATAAGGCAATAAATAGGCCATGGTGGTGAAGTAATTACAATATAGCAATTAAACACTGGAATGGTAGATGTGCAGAAGATGAATGTGCAAGTAGAGATACTGGGGTGCAAAGGAGCAAGATAAATAAATACTGTATGGGGATGGGCTATTTACAGATGAGCGATGTACAGGTGCAGTGATCTGTGACCTGCTCTGACTGCTGGTGCTTAAAGCTAGTGAGGTAGATATGAGTCTCCAGCTTCAGTGATTTTTGCAGTTTGTTCCAGTCTTTGGCAGCAGAGCACTGGAAGGAAAGGCGGCCAAAGGAGGAATTGGCTTTGGGGGTGACCAGTGAGATATACCTGCTGGAGCGTGTGCTACGGGTGGGTGCTGGCTATGGTGACCAGTGAGCTGAGATAAGGCAGGGCCTTACCTAGCAAAGACTTGTAGGTGACCTGGAGCCAGTGGGTTTGGCGACAAGTATGAAGCGAGGGCCAGCCAACGAGAGTGTACAGGTTGCAGTGGTGGTTAGTATATGGGGCTTTGGTGGCAAAACGGATGGCACTGTGATAGACTGCATCCAATTTGTTGAGTAGAGTGTTGGGAGGCTATTTTGTAGATGACATCGCCAATGTCGAGGATCGGTAGGATGAGTGAAGGATGCTTTGTTGTGAAATAGGAAGCTGATTCTAGATTTAATTTTGGATTGGAGATGCTTAATGTGAGTCTGGAAGGAGAGTTCAGTCTAGCCAGACACCTAGGTATTTGTAGTTGTTCACATATTCTAAGTCAGGACCGTCCAGAGTAGTGATGCTGGACGGGCGGGCAGGTGCTGGCAGCGATCGCTTGAAGAGCATGCATTTAGTTTTACTTGCATTTAAGAGCAGTTGGAGGCCATGGAAGGAGAGTTGTATGCCATTGAAGCTCGTCTGGATGTTAGTTAACACAGTGTCCAAAGAAGGGCCAGAAGTATACAGAATGGTGTCGTCTGTGTACAGGTGGATCAACGAATCACCAGCAGCAAGAGCGACATCATTGATGTGTACAGAGAAGAGTCGGCCTGAGAATTGAACTCAGTGGCACCCCCATAGAGACTGCCAGAGATCCGGACAACAGGCCCTCCCATTTGACACACTGAACTCTATCAGAGAAGTAGTTGGTGTACGAGGCAATCATTACAGAAACCAAGGCTGTCGAGTCTGCCAATAAGAATGTAGCGATTGACAGAGTCGAAAGCCTTGGCCAGATCAATGAATACGGCTGCACAGCAATGTCTCTTATCGATGGCGGTGAACATATCGTTTAGGACTTTGAGCGTGGCTGAGGTGCACCCATGACCAGCTCTGAAACCGGATTTCATAGCGGAGTAGGTACAGTGGGATTCGGAATGGTCGGTAATCTGTTTGTTAACTTGGCTTTCGAAGACCTTAGAAATGCAGGGTAGGATAGATATAGGTCTGTTTGGGTCTAGAGTGCATCCCCCTTTGAAGAAGGGGATGATCGCAGCAGCTTTCCAATCTTTGGGAATCTCAGACGATACGAAAGAGAGGTTGAGCAGGCTAGCAATAGGGGTTGCAACAATTTTCGCAGATCATTTTAGAAAAAGAGGGTCCAGATTGTCTAGCCCGGCTGATTTGTAAGGGTCCAGATTTTGCAGCTCTTTCAGAACATCAGCTATCTGGATTTTGATGAAGGAAAAATGGGGGAGGCTTGGGAGTTTCTGTGGGGGGTGCAGGACTGTTGATCAGGGTTGGGGTAACCGGGTGGAAACCATGGTCAGCCGTAGAAAAATGCTTATTGAAATTCTCAATTATAGTGGATTTACCGGCGGTGACAATGTTTCCTAGCCTCAGTTTAGCTGGAAGGTGGTGCTCTTATTCTCCATAGACTTTAGTGTCCCAGAACTTTTTTGAGATTGTGCTACAGGATGCAAATTTCTGCTTGAAAAAGCTAGCCTTAGCTTTCCTAACTGGCTGTGTGTATTGGTTCATAACTTCCCTGAAAAGTTCCTTATCACAGGGGCTATTCGATGCTAATGCAGAACGCCACAGGGTGTTTTTGTGCTGGTCAAGGGCAGTCAGGACTGGAGAGAACCAAGAGCTATATCTGTTCCTGGTTCAACATTTTTTAAACGGGGCATGCTTATTTAAGATGGTGAGGAAGGCACTTTTTTAAAAGAATAACCAGGCATCCTCTACTGACGGGATGAGGTCAATATCCTTCCAGGATACCCGGGTCAGGTCGATTAGAAAGGCCTGCTTGCTGAAGTGTTTTAGGGAGCGTTTGACAGTGATGAGGGATGCAGGCAATGAGGCAATGATCGCTGAGATCTTGGTTGAAAACAGCAGAGGTGTGTTTGGAGGGCAAGTTTGTTAGGATGATATCGATGAGGGTGCCCGTGTTTATGGATTTGGGGTGTACCTGGTGGGTTCATTGATTATTTGTGTGAAATTGAGGTCATCAAGCTTAGATTGTAGGATGGCCGGGGTGTTAAGCATGTCCCAGTTTAGGCCACCTAACAGCATGAGCTTTGACGATAGATGCGGGGCAATCAATTCACATATGGTGTCCAGGGCACAGCTGGGGGTAGAGGGTGGTCTATAGCAGGTGGCAACGGTCAGAGACTTGTTTCTGGAAAGGTGGATTTTAAAAGTAGAAGCTCATTGTTTGGGTACAGACTTGGATAGTAAGAACTCTGCAGGCTATCTCTGCAGTAGATTGCAACACCGCCCCCTTTGGCAGTTCTATCTTGTCGGAAAATGTTATAGTTGGATGGAAATTTCAGAGTTTTTGGTGGTCTTCCTATGCCAGGATTCGGACATGGCTAGGACATCTGGGTTGGCAGAGTGTGCTAAAAGCAGTGAATAAAAAAAACTTAGGGAGGATGTTTCTAGTGTTAACATGTATGAAACCAAGGCTGTTACGGTTACAGAAGTCAACAAATGAGAGCACCTGGGGAGCAGGAGTGGAGGTAGGCACTGCAGGGCCTGGATTAACCTCAACATCACCAGAGGAACAGAGGAGGAGTAGGATAAAGGTACGGCTAAAGGCTATCAGAACTGGTCGTCTAGTATGTTTAGAACAGAGAGTAAAAGGAGCAGGTTTCTGGGTGCAATAGAATAGATTTAAGGCATAATGTACAGACAGAGGTATGGTAGGATGTGAGTACATTGGAGATAAACCTAGGCATTGAGTAATTATGAGAGGGCTATTGTCTGTAGCGACGTTTAAACTAGGTGATGTTACCGCATATGTGGTAGGTGGAACTAAATGGTTGGTTAAGGCATATTGAGCAGGGCTAGAGGCTCTACAGTAAAATAAGACAATCACTAACCAGGACAGTAATGGACAAGGCATATTGATATTAGAGAGAGGCATGCGTATCTGAGTGATCATAGGGGTCCAGTGAGTGATTGGGCTGGCTGGAGATACGGCGATTCAGACAGCTAGCAGGCCGGGTCTAGTAGAAGGGCCTTAGCTGCACGTCGCGACGGAGGAAAGCCTGTTTTAGCCTCTGCGTGTGGTGACGTCGATAGACCAGTTGTGATGGATTAGTAGGGTTCCGAGGAACAGAGGGGTCCAAGACCAATTGGTATAGTGGCCCAAGAAATTGTCCGATGGATCTATTCAGCTAACAGTCCAATATTCTCTAGACAGCTAGCGGGCCATGGCTAGCAGCTAGCGGGCCGCAGGCAAGCAGATTGGCATTCAGGGGGCCAGTTTAGTACCCCGTCGAGCAGGTTACATCGGTAATCCAGTTGTGAAGGATCAGCGGGTTTCCGTGCCCCATACCGGCAGTGGAAGGGGTCCGGGTATTGTAGCCCAGGAGTGACTGATGGGCCTCTTCAGCTCGCTGGGAGAATGGGCCTAGCATGAGCTAGCTCCAGGCTAATTGGTGCTTGCTTCGGGACAGACGCTAGCCAGGAGTAGTCACTCGGATTGCATCTAGCTAGCTGCGGTGATCCAGGTGAAAAGGTTCAGAGCTTGCGGTAGGAGTCCGGGGATATGGAGAGAAAATAGGTACAGTATGCTCTGGTTTGAGTCGCATTGTACAAACTCACAAGAGCTTTCCGAGCTAAAGGTTAGCTGATGACCGCTAGCAGTGGTTAGCTGACTACTAGCTAGTAGCTACTGAGCTGGCTAGCTTCTGTTGGGCGATTCTGGTTCTGAGGTAAATGAAAATACTTGAGAAAAAACAGATCCACACCATACTGGGTGAGGCGGGTTGCAGGAGAGTATTTTGAAGTTGAGGTTTTAGAAAAATCTAAAAAGATATGCAAAGAAAAATATATAAAAATATATATACATGGGACAAGACGAAGGACAAAGATGTCTGACTGCTACGCCATCTTGGATAAGACAGATATATCGATATTCCGCCCAAGCCTAGCCTTTGTAAGTAAGACTTTTGAGAACTTGCCGGCTGAAGTCTTCCTAGAAAGGTGTTTCATAAGCACTGCAGTCGGTGCAAAATCTTCAATTCACTCAATTCCTCTGGTTGTTTTCTTTTACCCACTAAGTCGACCCCTCCCTCGGCAGAGCTTTGAATGTTCCCTGGCGCCTCTGTGCTTGTATGGATAGGGACTATGGGGAGCAGTGGTGGTGAATAGTTTGCTGTGAGGTAGGGGGTAAACTCTACTTCCCTGATGCTTCTGGTAGTAGCTCGCTAGCCCTGGTCTCACAGGCCCTGGCATAGAGGCATGCTTTCTACTGGTGTCTCTCTGGTAGCCAGCTATCCCTTGTCTCAACAGGCCTGAACTGGGATGCTTTATTTCCCTATACTCCAAGCCTTCCTGTTACAGTTTGAGTTTATGCATGACTCATCTGCTGCTGACATATTAAAGGCAGCAGCCTGTTTGCCTGCCATCAATATGCCAGGCAGCAAGCCACAGGGAGAAACTACTAACTGTATTCGACTTGTCACTCATTCTTTACAGTGCACACAGCTCTTTAAGCTCTTATTGCTCTATTCTTTCTTCTGGGCATGCACATTGAGTGAAATGACTTAGTACTACTAGATATCTATGACTATCTTGCTCAACATCTCAGGTGGAATAGAATATGCCTTGTTGGTTCACCTAATTGTAGCTGTATGGTCTTGATCAGAATCAATAAAAACGACTCTAGTGCCTGTTGAAATGTGCAGAATATACGTGTTGACAGATCCGTTAGGACATATTATGCAACTTCTTTTTTTAAATGGGCCTCTCCAATAGAGGCCAAAATGTTCTGGCAGCCGTGTTTCTTTACAAGCTGTTGTTGAATACTCTGTTTTGTTGTTTTAACCCAGTGTCGTGGGGTATAGAAATCCAAGAGTCAATGTACCTTGAACTGCCATGCCACCGGTCTTGTGTGCTTACATAACATCTATATTCATCCAGGTGATTGTGCGTTTTGAAGGACAAAAACTTGAGTCAACCACAATTCAGTCATAAATGTGATTTTCCTATGTTTTCATATATATACAGTAATAGTCAAGTTTGGATACCTACTCATTCAAGGGTTTTCTTTACTTTTACTGTTTTCTACGTTGTAGAATAATAGTGAAGACATCAAAACTATGACATGTAGTAACCGAAAAAGTGTTAAACAAATCAAAATATATTTTAAAGTAGCCACCCTTTGCCTTTGACAGCTTTGCACACTCTTAGCATTCTGTCAACCAGCTTCACCTGGAATTCTTTTCCAACAGTCTTGAAGGAATTCACACATATGCTGAGCACTTGTTGGCTGCTTTTCCTTCACTCTGCGGTCCAACTCATCCCAAACCATCTCAATTGGTTCAGATGATTGTGGAGGCCAGGTCATCTGATGCAGCATCCCATCACTCCTTCTCAACCTGGAGGTGTGTTGGGTTATTATCCTGTTGGAAAACAAATGATAGTCCCACTGAGCGCAAACCAGATAGGATGGCGTATTGCTGCGGAATTCTGTGGTAGCCATGCTGGTTAAGTGTGCCTTAAGTTCTAAATAAATCACTGACAGTGTCACCAGCAAAAACATCGCTCCTCCTCCATGCTTCACGGTGGGAACCACACGTGGAGATCATCCGTTCTCCTACTCTGCGTCTCAAAGACACGGCTGTTGGAACCAAAAATCTCAAATTTGGACTCATCAGACTAATGTACAGATTTCGATAGGTCTAATGTCCATTGCTTGTGTTTATTGGCCCAAGCAAGTCCTTCTTTTCTTATTATTGGTCCTTTCGTAGTGGTTTCTTCGCAGCAATTCGACCATGAAGGCTTGACTCCTCTGAACAGTCGATTTTGAGATGTCTATCTTGAACTCTGCAGCCCAAATAAATGCTTCAATCTGAGGTGCAGTTAAATAAATAAAAACGTTTTTTATTTAACCTTCATTTAACTAGGCGAGTCAGTTACCTTCTTGAGGGGCGGTGGCAGTATTCGGTATTTTGGATGACTGGCGTGCCCAAAGTAAACTGCCTGTTACTCAGGCCCAGAAGTTATGATATGCATATAATTGGTAGTTGGATAGAAAACACTTCGTAGTATTGGATAGAAATTAAAATAGTGTCTGTGAGTATAACAGAACTAATATGGTATGTGAAAACCCGAGAATCCATCTGGAATTATTTTTTTTGAGGTGTCTGCCCATCCACATCCTTGTTTATGGGAAAAGCAAAGGAATACTGCCCAGATTGCAGTTCCTATGGCTTCCACTAGATGTCAACAGGCTTGTTTTTTGAAAAATTAGCTAGAATTTGTAGTTTTTCTAGGTGGCTCCCATTTTTGACCGTAGTATTGTGGCGCGCACTTCGTTTTATCTCTGGTAATGAACATACTATTCTCCGTCTTAAATTGTATTGTTTATTTACATATTAGGGTACCTGGGGATTGATTAAAATTTTTTGACTTATTTTGAAGTTTATTGGTAACTTTCAGGATTCCTTTGTATGCATTTTGAACTGGGGAAACGGGTGGATTACTGAATCAAGCATGCCAACTAAACTGTCTTTTTTGGGTTATAAAGAAGGACTTTATCGAACAAAACAACCATTTGTTATGTAGCTGGTACCCTTGGGATTGCAAACAGAGGAAGATATTTATTGTGTCGCTACTTCTGACTTATGACACCTGTGCTGGTTTGGAAAATGTTTAATACCTTTGTGTGGGGCGTTGTCCTCAGATAATCGCATGGTATGCTTTCGCCGTAAAGCCTTTTTTGAGATCTGACAAAGTGGATTAACCTCTTCAACCTATGGGGGCGCTATGTCATTATTGGATATAAAAACGTGCCCGTTTTAAGCGCAATATTTTGTCACAAAGATGCTCGACTATGCATATAATTGGCAGCTTTGGAAAGAAAACACTGACATTTTACAAAACTGCAAAGATATTATCTGTGAGTGCCACGGAACTCATGCTACAGGCGAAACCAAGAGGAAACTCAAACAGGAAATGAGCAGAATTTTTGAAGCTCTGTTTTTCTATCGTCTCCTTATATGGCTGTGAATGTGCCGTGAACGAGCTTATGCTCTCTGCCGTTCGTCCAAGATGTCTGCAGCGTATTTGTAGGCATATCATTGGAAGATTGACCATAAGCGACTACATTTACCAGGGGTCCACCCGGTGTCGTGTGTCGAAATGATTGCGTAATCTCTAGGTCCATGTGCGTTCCATTTCTTCAGAAGAGAAAGTCACCTGCCACGAAGGATTTATCATCAATAGATATGTGAAAAACACCTTGAGGATTGATTCTAAACATCGTTTGCCATGTTTCTGTCGATATTATGGAGTTAATTTGGAAAAAAGTTTGTTTTAATGACTTAATTTTTTCCCCCTACCCAACAGTGATGAAGAAAACGGAGCGATTTGTCAACACAAAGAATATTTTTGTAAAAACTGAACATTTGCTATCTGAGAGTCTCCTCATTGAAAACATCTGAAGTTCTTCAAATGTAAATGATTTTATTTGAATGTTTTTGTGAAAATGTTGCTTGCTGAATGTCAGGCATAATACTATGCTAGGCTATCAATAGTGTTACACAAATGCTTGTTTTGCAATGGTTGAGAAGCATATTTTGAAAATCTGAGATGACAGTGTTAACAAAAGGCTAAGCTTGAGAGCAAATAGATTTATTTAATTTCATTTGCGATTTTAATGAATAGTTAACGTTGCGTTATGCTAATGAGCTTGCGGATAGATTTACACAATCCTGGATACAGGTTTCTTTCGTAGCTAAACGTGATGCAGAAAACGGAGCGATTTGTCCTAAACAAATAATATTTTTGTAAAAACTGAACATTTTGCTATCTGAGAGTCTCCTCATTGCAAACATCTGTTCTTCAAAGGTAAATTTAATTTGAATGTTTTTCTGGTTTTTGTGAAAATGTTGCCTGCTGAATGCTAACGCAAAATGCTACGCTAAATGCTACGCTAGCTATCAATAGTGTTACACAAATGCTTGTTTTGCAATGGTTGAGAAGCATATTTAGAAAATCTGAGATGAGTGTTGTTAACAAAAATCTAAGCTTGAGAGCTAGCATATTGATTTCATTTCATTTGCGATTTTCATGAATAGTTAACGTTGCGTTATGGTAATGAGCTTGAGGCTGTATTCATGATCCCGGATCCGGGATGGCTCGTCGCAACAGGTTAACAAGAAGTTAAGCTTTTAAATGATGTAGGATACATGTATTTTGATGAATGTTTAATATTACGATTTTGTATTTTGTATTTGACATGCTCCGATTTCACCGGATGTTGTCAAATTTGATCCTGCTAGTGAGATTTCCGCTCTAAGAGGTGTTGAGAACAAATTCTTATTTACAGTGATGGCCTACTGAGGAACAGTGGGTTAATTGCCTTGTTCAGGGGCGGAACGACAGCTTTTTCCTTGTCAGCTCAGGGATTCGATCCAGCAACCTTTCGGTTACTGGCCAAAAGCTTTAACCACTAGGCTACCTGCTGCCCCAAGAATGAACTTAATGGATTTATCCTCTGCAGCAGAGGTAACTATGGGTCTTCCTTTCCTGTGGCGGTCCTCAGGAGAGCCAGTTAAATCATAGCGCTTGATGGTTTTTGCAAATGCACTTGAAGAAACTTTCAAAGTTCTTGAAATTTTACAGATTGACTGACCTTCATGTCTTAAAGTAATGAATGATGGACTGTCATTTCTCTTTGCTAATTTGAGCTGTTCTTGCCATAATATGGACTTGGTATTTTACCAAATAGGGCTATCTTCTGTATAACACCCCTACCTAGTCACAACACAACTGATTGGCTCAAACGCATTAAGAAGGAAAGTCCACAATTTAACTTTTAGCAAGGCACACCTTTTATTTGAAATGCATTCCAGGTGACTACCTCATGAAGCTGGTTGAGAAAATGCCAAGAGTATGCAAAGCTGTCATTAAGGCAAAGGGTGGCTGCTTCGAAGAATTTGATTACTACATGATTACATATGTTATTTCATCATTTTGATGTCTTCTATTATTCTGCAATGTAGAAAATAGTAAAAAATAAAGAAAAACCTTTGAATGAGTAGGGGTGTCCAACCTTTTGACTGGCACTGTATATTCACACTGAGGTTGGAATAATACTGTGAAAAGACAGCCTGACATTTCAGCCTGATTTGGTGCTCTGGAGTTTTGGCCTTCCATGGTGACATCAACACGCGTTAAATGAGATAATAGACCAATAAGGGTTCGAAACCTCTACCAATAATAGCAAATTTTCCGTTTTACCCTCCCCAATCCCAGACAGTGCTAACACATTTCTTGCTTGAGAAATGTCTCTCTGCTAAGAAGGTATTTTTTGCCATTTTCATTGAAAACTGAGTTGTTACCCATAAATGATTTGATATTGAGATAAAAAATATCTGCATTGGATCCGCAAAGGGATCCCTCATCCAGAACCACCTGATTGGGAATGATGGGACGTGACGGTAGGAATGACGGGGAGCGATGGTAGGCACTTCGAGAAGTATACAGTAGTCTGAGTACTGCTTTTGCTTCCCTGCATGGCTTTTGTCATTTGTCCACTGGGGTGGTGTATGCCTGTTTTTTATTTATTTTTATGGCTTTGCAGAGCACGGTTGTCCATCTCATAAAACCCCATGGCTCTTTGAGGTGCATGAGGCGTAACACCTCTAAAGGTTGAGCTCCCTGGCCCAGCGCACTGCATGCATGTTCATCTCAGAACACATCTGACAGGTGATGGCCTTCCTGTTGCCCCAGTGGGTTCTGGGAAGTAAGCTTGCTGGGAAGGATCTGGTCGCTTCCTGTCAGCTGTCATGAAATGGCATTTAGTCTGCAGCAATAGAGCACAGTTACTCCGAGGGGTCAGGCCTATGGAGCTGGCTGTTGGAAAAGGACTCCAGAGGAGGGAAGTTTAAGCAGCTTAGTGCTGTGTTGTGACTGCATGTTTTATTAGAATCCAATCCTACTTGTCTAACTACCTACCGTAGGCCAGGGTTAATGGAAACTATGGAGCTGATGAACTTGATGACTCAACTGTGTAGTGCGGACTACTTCCCAAGTGTGTGTGTGGTGGTGATGGTCAGGCTTTTTCAACCTGGATGCACCGTATAATGGATACACCACGTAATGAATGTACTGCTAGTGTTAATGCTGTTGTGAGTTTTCAGGCATAATATTAAGGCGGTCTTTGTGGTCTTTGTGCCTCATCAACATCGCCCCCCTCCTTCTGAGTGAGTAGCCGGCTAATTAGTGTCCCACAATGTCCATAAGAAGAGACAATGTCTCAGATTGATTATTCACAAGCACGCTCATCTGTTTCCAAGGCTAGCTGCCTGCTCCAATTAAAGCTCAGAGAGCCAGGGCGCACACATCTGTTTTATCCCTACTTAACAGTGCAGGCCAATAGGCCATTGGAGAACTGGGACATTTTTAGCTTCCAGGAATTGTTTACAGATCCTTGCGACATTGGGCTGTGTATTATCATGCCGAAACGTGATGGCGGTCGATAAATGGCATGACAATGGACCTCAGGATCTCGTCACGGTATCTCTATGCATTCAAATTGCCATCGATAAAATGTAATTGTGTTCATTGTCTGCAGCTTGTCTGTCCATACCATAACCCCACTGCCACTCTGTTCACAATGTTGACATCAGCAAACTGCTCCCCCACACAACGCCATAAATGCGGTCTCCCTATCTGCCCGGTACGTTTGAAACCGGGATTCATCCGTGAAGAGCACACTTCTCCAGCGTGACAGTGAGCATTTTCCCACTGAAGTCGGTTACAACGCCGATCTGCAGTCATGTCAAGACTGTGGTGAGGACGATGAGCACGCAGATGAGCCTCCCTGAGACGGTTCCTGACAATTTGCCTGAGTGGCTTGTCTCAGATGAACCCGCATGGTAAACAAGCCGGATGTGGAGTTCCTAGACTGGCATGGTTACACGTGGTCTGCGGTTGTGAGGCCGGTTGCACGTACTGCCAAATTCTCTAAAACCACTGAGGCGGCTTATGATAGAGAAATTAACATTCAGTTCTCTGGCAATAGCTCTTGTGAACATTCCTGCTGTAAGCATTCCAATTGCGCTCTCCCTCAACGTGAGACATCTGTGGCATTGTTTGACAACAGCATATTTTAAAGTGGCCTTTTATTGTCCATGCACAAGATGCACCTGTGTAATGATCATGATTTTTGATATGCCACACCTGTCAGTTGGATGGATTATCTTGGCAAAGGAGAAATGCTCACTAACAGGGATGTAAACTAATTTGTGCAAAGAATTTGTGAAATAAGCAGTTTGTGTACATGGGGCAAAGACTTTACGTGTTACGTATATATTTTAAAAATGTATAGTATTTGATATCTTTCCAAAAAAGCTTAAAGGTTGTGCTAAACTTAGCGAGTCTGACACGATGGCACCTAATGGAATAGTCCCAAAAGTTTAAAACTCATCCACCTGGAACTCTGCTGAACAATGGTTGTTGATCATCAGGCTCTCTCTCTGATGATTGGGGATGCCAGGACATCCCTCTGCCTGTACAGTGGAATGTGCCAACTGTATCCTTCACATTTGCATTAGAGTTACGCTGACGGGAGTACTTTTGGAAAGTGTTTTGTGTGTCAGCCTGCTATTGTCCTCTATGTTTAGCAGCTGTGGGGGTGAAGGAGTGTGCTGGGGCCTGGGACGCTCTGACTGTGCGCGGCACGCAAAGCCATGCCACAGCACACCGTTACAGCTGTCGGTGTGATTTATCATAGACTCCTGTTAGGAACGGTGTGTGATAGGGTTGCTGTGATTTTTGTGTAGCTTGAGGCCACGTGCATCATGTGCATGTTCAAGGCTAGTAGGCTACAAAATCGAATCACATTTTATTTGTACATGCGCCGAATACAGCAAGTGTAGACTTTACTGAGAAATGCTCTATTACGACCCCTTTCCCAACAATGCAGTTTAAAAAGTGAGAACATTTTAACAAATGGATAAAAAGAAAATAGTAAAGCAATAACATAATAAAATAACAATAATGAGGCTATATACAAGGAGTGTCGGTAATGAGTCAGTGTACTGGGGTCAAGGTAGTTGGGGTGATTTGAGGTAATATGTCGGTCGCCATTTAATAATATATAATATTATTATTGTACAGCAGTCTTATGGCATTGGGGTAGATGTGGGCTAATAACTTCTCACATATCTGGTTTGAAGCCATATTCTACCTTGAGAGAAATTTCTCACCACTATATTATAAATTGCTGTTGCTCTGCATTAAAAGGTCTATGGCACTTAAGGGGGACAAATGTCCTATATGATTGAGAGTTTTATATTGAACATTTACTGTTGTAAGCAATCTACGACAGTGCATCACATTCATGAGATCTCTTATTCTGAACCACTCATCGTTCCTTTTGATTGGCTGTTGATGAGAGAATTCATTGAAAGTATAATCATGTGACATTTGGCATTTTAAGATTTTAATTTAGCCCTGTGCATCTTGGCCTAATCCTATTTCTTTCACATACCACTGCTATAGCCATGTGAAATGATTGTATTTGCAGCCCTCTCAGATACACAGCCCAGTCCATTTCACTAAATAGGATTAACCTCGAATGATTGACCCTGGAATAGGAAGAGGATTTGAAATGTGAGAGGGTGGACTGCGTAATGGATTTCTCTGTCACTCAAACTTCTGTTTATGCAAATGACGAAGTCTCACAGTGTGCCTTAGATTCCCCTCATTTCATTATGTTGTCCCATTATAGACAGTTAAAATTGTATTTCCCAATGGGATGCCTAAATGCAGAATAGTTTCCCTTTGTTGGTGCCTCTGTACCTCAGTGGGTGGATGTGGAGTGGGCTGGCTCTCTGGAATACTTCCACTATATCTACTCCCTAATGCACTCTGCAGTGCACTTCACTTGGCCTGAGGAGTCTAATACAGGACTGGAATAGAGAGACTCAATAATTCCGCCCACAGCACATGGAACTCTATCAGACCTGCACAGAGTGAAATTGGAGCCCACACACCTGAACAGGCAGTTGTAGCATGCCACTCGACGCATCGAGGTGAGTTCTCTGGCTCACGAGGTGTTGGTGAATGAATATGCGCCTCAGTTCCTGGCAAGTGATTTAGCGCAAGTGGGACGAGGAGCTGTGTCAGCCTTTTGGAGCCATGTGGGAGAGTGACTTGAGGGAGGAAGTCACTCGTTTCGCAATTGACCAAATGGAAACCAACCATCTGTTAATTAAATGTGTTGATGGATCACAGAGGGAGAGAGGAGAGGGCAGACGTGACACTGAGTGACAGGCTGTGACTGTCACCACACCACTGACTCATCAACTCTCCCTGAGACTGAGCTTCTTTTAACGTCAGTGATCTAATTACTATCAGCCTGCTTGTTGAAATGTACTCTTCACTGGGTGTTTCATTAACCAAAGCCTCCCCTATTCATCTATATGCTTGATGGCTATAGCTCAATTCTCCAAGGAGATGGTTGTGGTTTTTAATGGCAATGAGGAGCGATTTATTAAAGCCAATAAAATCCTTTAATGAGGTGGTCTTATGATAGAATGTCGGGTACTAATGAACGGACCAAACTAATCTATCAATTGAAAAAGGGAATCCATGCTTGGAGCTCCATCTCAACAATTGACCCTTTGCGCAGCCCTGTCCCCCTTGATTACTATTGCGGCCTCGGACAACATTTTCCCGGAAGCCCAATTTCCCATTCAACCACTGGCGGAATCCCCTCACAATGATCTCAAACTGTGTTTCCAATACCCAATTAAATTAAATGCAGACTACCCCTTGCTAGTCGGGAGACTTGGGTATGTTGTGGTGGACTGTCATTACAATGTGAATGGGTCTTAATTCACTGTCAGCATGCAGTCAAAGCTACAACCACTTTTGGAGCAAGAGGTTTCAAATCATATCGTGATGTCGACCGCAGATGGGAGATGTATTCATAACATTGCTAACTTAGCTAGTTAACTTACATTTTGAAAAAACAAGGTATATTAAGTAGCTAGCTAGCAATGCTTGGTGGTTAATGAGACTGAGAGCTAGCTAACCAGCAAGCAAACAATGTAACAAAAGTATCATTTTGGATTAAAAAAATACCCCCAACAGGCTCTGCATTTCAGGAATCAGAGTAGCATGTCCTGCTGGTGCACTGCTCAATTATTTATCCATTACAAAAAATAAAAAAATTAATGCGATTTATAAGATTTAATATTTTATTAACAATACAAAACATAGACATACAAACGACTACATCATACACACATGACTATCACACCTGCCCAGACCCACTAGCCCCCACCCCCATCTTCAGCTCCCTTATCACTTTCTGCCTCTAGCCTCAAACTGCACAATTTTGTTTCTCCATGTTGCCCACTCTCTTTACATTTTTAGAATAAAGCATTTGACCTTTCCATTGCGTGAATGACGGAGTTTTGGCTGAATTTTCCAGTTTCATGTGACTTTAAACATGAGCTTGTCGGAGCTATCGGACACGATTGGAGAGCTGCGATTGGTTGCCCAAAATTCTGAGGCGGGGTTTAGCGTATGGTCAATTGTCTATAGATTTAAGTTTGCACAAAGTCCATCTAAAATAGCCTTGGGAATCTGAATCTGACTGACGCTGTGAAGTTTAGCTGCCTATGGGTCTTTGAGCTCCAGCTAGTTGGGGCGGCAGGTAGCCTAGTGGTTAGTACGTTGAATCCCTGAGCTGACAAGGTAATACTCTTTTTGTTCTGCCCCTGAACAAGGCAGTTAACCCACTGTTCCTAAGCAATCATTGAAAATAAGAATTTGTTCTTAACGGACTTGCCTAGTTAAATAAAGGTTAAAAAAAATACAATTTCCAGTGTGTTACCTCTGCTGAGAGGAGAAGCTATGAAAGTCTGAGAGGTGTCTGTACTTTGTTATCTGTAACACTCCTGCCCAATGGCTTTGGCCTGATATCTTATCATGCTGAAGGCCTGTGCTTCTTGGCCTCAGTCTACTTCTAGTCTGTTTGGTGGTTAATGGAATCTCACTCTCCCCTCTCTCTCTCTGCTGGCCTGGGAAAAGTGCTGAAGCATTTCCTACCCTGCCTCTTTGATTGGAGGACATGAGGCAGCAGAATCTGAGATGAACAATTTGGGCCTTCCTCCCACTTCTGTCTTATTTCTCAGACATTAGGACAGAGAGCATTCAAGGCAACATGTGATTTGCTGTCCGCAACAAATATTTTGAGAACGTTGGGCTTTGTAGAGAAAGAGCTGGTCTTGTTTAGCAGATGGACACAGACAATGTGTGACTTTGTTGGGACAGCCCACACTCCTAACAGTATGCTGTCAGGCTTCTTTACTTGCAGTCGGTCACCATTGCATAATGCTCAGGCAAATTAACAATGGTGAGAAAAATGCACATTAGACACATTTCAGTCGTGCCTTTACTCAATTGGATCACATTGGAGATAACGAGATCAGGATTGCTCTGCAAATAGTCTAAACTGCATATGCTATATTTACATTAGTTATTTTTACATCTTTCATGTTGTTTTCTGGGTCAAGATCACTGAGTCAAAATGCAAGCAGAGACCCCTCAGTCCTTTTTTAAACATCACTTAAACGTAAGCCTATGCAACATTAATCAATACAAAAAATTCACCAATTCATGTTACTCCTATGACCAGAGAAAGTGAAATATTCCTTGATATGAAAAAAGACAAGCCGTTAATAATAACAACGGCAGTTTATCGGAACACTTTTCTGTAGTCATTCATTACAGCTGCAGTGTATATATTGTATATATCAACGATGTCGCTCTTGCTGTGGGTGATTCCCTGATCCACCTCTACGCAGACGACACCATTCTATATACATCTGTCTTTGGACACCGTGTTAACTAACCTCCAAACGAGCTTCAATGCCATACAACACTCCTTCCGTGGCCTCCAACTGCTCTTAAACGCTAGCAAAACTAAATGCATGCTTTTCAACCGTTTGCTGCCCGCACCCGCCCGCCCGACTAGCATCACTACTCTGGACGGTTCTGACCTAGAATATGTGAACAACTACAAATACCTAGGTGTCTGGCTAGACTGTAAACTCTCCTTCCAGACTCATATCAAACATCTCCAATCTAAAATCAAATCTAGAATCGGCTTTCTATTTTGCAGCAAAGCCTCCTTCACTCTCGCCGCCAAACTTACCCTAATAAAACTGACTATCCTACCAATCCTCGACTTCGATGTCATCTACAAAATAGCTTCCAATACTCTACTCGGACTGCATCCAATTTGCTATCACAGTACGATCCGTTTTGTTACCAAAGCACCTTATACCACCTACCACTGCGACCTGTATGCTCTAGTCGGCTGGTCCTCGCTACATATTCATCGCCAGACCCACTGGCTCCAGGTCATCTACAAGTCTATGCTAGGTAATGCTCCGCCTTTATCTCAGCTCACTGGTCACGATAACACCCACCCCTAGCACGCGCTCCAGCAGGTATATCTCACTGGTCATCCCCATAGCCAACACCTTCTTTGGCTGCCTTTCCTTCCAGTTCCCTGATGCCAGTGACTGGAACAAATTGCAAAAATCGCTGAAGCTAGAGACTTATTTCCCTCACTAACTTTAAACATCAGCTATCTGAGCAGCTAACTGATCGCTGCAGCTGTACATAGTCCATCTGAAAATAGCCCACCCAATCTACCTATGTCATCCCCATATTGTTTTTATATACCTTGCTGCTCTTTTGCACACCAGTATCACTACTTACACACCATCATCTGCTCAACTATCACTCCAGTGTTAATCTGCTGAATTGTAATTACTTTGCTACAATGGCCTATTTATTGCCATACCTCATGTCATTTGCACACACTGTATATAGACTTTCTTTTTTTTGTGTGTTGACTGTACGCTTGTTTATTCTGTGTAACTCTGTATTGTTGTTTCTGTCACATTGCTTTGCTTTATCTTGGTCAGGTCGCAGTTGTAAATGAGAAATTGTTCTCAACTAGTTTACCTGGTTAAATAAAGGTGAAATAAAAAAATAAATTAAAGTGCTGGTTGTATTGTGAGGGAGATCACACACTTTATGGCTTATAACAGTATTGAACAAAGTGTTGACCATGCTGAGTAACAACTTAACATGAACTTACTCATAAAAACAGCAGCTCTTTGCTGTATTCATTGAATCTCTCTCGACATGGTTTTACATTTTTGAAATCTCACAGTATAAACTTTGCTGTGTGCAAAGCTTTTTTTATTCTACCTTTTTATTTCAACAAGGAACACAGACTGAGACCATGGCTAGTGGAAACTGTGCAAGACATGGTGATCTATCTGATTGGCCAGCGCTGGGCCTTTAGGTACATTTGATTTGCTCTCTGGGCTTGCCGGGTAGGCGGACTTCTACCATCAGACACGTAAAATGGGAACAATGCCTTCCCGGCACTAGGGCTGCTGACTCGAGTGCACCTACCGCCAACAACTCGAGAGGAGAAAAAAAAAAAAAAAGGAACGCAAGGCTTTATCATTGTTTTTTTAACATAAATATTTGGTGATTGACAAGGAATGCCTTAGAGATCGACATTCATCGTGATTGACCTGTTGACCACAGGTCTACACCTTTACTCATCTCTCTTTGCCTGTTCATTATCTAATGCAAACAACTTCTGTGAATATCGAATTGTCTGCATTCTGTGCACTATAATGTATTAGTGACTAATGCTGAACTGGAACAGCTAGTCTAAGAGTATGCCCAACCATTGTCATTGGTCATGCCTTTCCATTGGTCCATTTGAAAATACCCATCTACTTCGTTGGGCAATGGATATTCTGTAATGATCAATATCTACTCTGGAAACCTGACTGGACTAGAAACCTAAATACAAATAATTATCAGAGAATGGCATGATCCAAGATATTCACTACAGTGAAGTTGAGTGCTGTTTATTAACCCCACTACGTAATAGGAAGACCTAGAATAGGTGTGTGTGTGTATATGTTTTACTTGAGCTCATATTTGAAGTTGGTTAGTTCAGTGTCATCATCCTGTCTATGGAACTAAGACCCTCCCAAGTCCTTTCTTCTCCATATTAATACACTTACACACGCGATAGTGCCCAAGAATAGAAGCCGGAACTAATTCATTATGCAGTACTCCCTTTAATATATCCATTCCTCACCCCCTCCTGGGAGGTTGGGAAGTCTATGGACAGCAGTTTGTTTCCACAGCAGATTTTATAAGCCCATAGTTTGTACTTGTGTTATGCATCCATCCACCCCTCTGATGTGATTTATTTAGACAAAAAACAGATGATCAAATAGCTGTGCTGCTGCAAGGCAGAGAAGGCAGCAGTGTCTGATCCTCAGCTAAACCCTACAGTACCCTGAAGCTCCTCAGCCAGGACTAGTCTTGCTCCACCACATGGCTCAGCCTGATTTTGGTCTGGTCACGGAGCTGCACCACAGGGCCAGATGGGGCATGACAGGGTGGTCTTGACAAGCCCCCTGCCCTTCTCACTGCAGTTCCACTAATAACATGAAGCACAGCCCCCTCCTACGATGCAAATAAACAGCTGTCTAGAGCAGCAGAGCTCACATCGCCCTGATTGCATGCTGATGAGTGTAATTAACATGTATTTCAAATCCCTCCTAAAACAGCGCTGCTCACAAAGACAGCCCATAGGATCACTGCAATTAAAACCTGTGCAGTGGGAGGACTAGCAAGTCAGGCAAAGCCTTCAATTGAGAAACATGTTGATAATATTGCATTCTAATCTCCATTTGTAATAATTTTCATTAATCACCAAGCCATGTTTACTAACAGTTTAAACTCATATCCTCGGTTGTAATCTTGTGTACAGATCAATTATTTACACTCTTGATAACATCTTGGATTGTTTCACTTTCAGATTGTAATCGACATGCATTTTTCAGAGTAAACTTGATCAGCATGCTCATTCATTCCCAAGGAGGACTGTGACACATACAGTATGGAGCCAGCCAGGCCCAGGCTTAATGTTCATGTCATTATTGTTATTATTACAGCTGATATGTGTTGCTGCTGAGCCAGCAGGATCTTTCAGTCAATTAATCTGTGATTAGTCAGAGTAGACCCAGGCCAAAACTGACTCCTGCCCCGCCTGCCTAGTCCTTTAAATTATGACTAGATTGTAATTTAGCTCTGACCTTGTAGGTATCGATGGAAGCTACAAGAGGCACAGTTGTCATTGGAAACAGGATTTGACAATGGCAATTCTAATTTGTGTCTTGGCTTGGTATCAAAGCACTGAAAGGGCTTGTCATTGTACGGTGCCGGGGCGGACTGGGACCAAAAATCGGCCCTGGCGTTTCTAACACAAGTACATCCCCCCTTGAGGCCACCACACCAGACATTTTTTCCCCTTGAGGCCTCCATTACTATAATAAAACTTGTTTTTCAACCGCTCCACAAATTTCTTGTTAACAAACGATAGTTTTGGCAAGTCGGTTAGGACATCTACTTAGTATGACACAAGTCATTTTTCCAACAATTGTTTTCAGACAGATTATTTCACTCTATCACAATTCCAGTTGGTCAGAAGTTAACGTACACTAAGTTGACTGAGCCTTTAATCTACCCATCGTGGCCATAAGAAGTTAAACAGCTTGGAAAATTCCAGAAAATTATGTCATGGCTAGAAGTTTCTGCTAGGCTAATTGAGATAATTTGAGTCAATTAGAGGTGTACCTGTGGATGTATTTCAAGGCCTACCTTCAAACTCAGTGCCTCTTTGCTTGACATCATGGGAAAATCAAAAGAAATCAGCCAAGACCTCAGAAAACAATTCTGGTTCATCCTTGGGAGCAATTTCCAAATGTCTGAAGGTACCACGTTCATCTGTACAAACAATAGTACGCATGTATAAACACATGGGACCACGCAGCCGTCATACTGGTCAGGAAAGAAACGTGTTTTGTCTCCTAGAGATTAACATACTTTTGTGCGAGAAGTACAAATCAATTACAGAACAACAGCAAAGGGCCTTGTGAAGATGCTGGAGGAAACGGGTACAAAAGTATCTATATCCACAGTAAAACGAGTCCTATATCGACATAACCTGAAAGGCCGCTCAGCAAGGAAGAAGCCACTGCTCCAAAACCACCATAAGAAAAGCCAGATTTACGGTTTGCAACTGTACATGGGGACAAAGATTGAACTTTTTGGAGAAATGTCCTCTGGTCTGATGAAACAAAAATAGAACTGTTTGGCCAAAATGACCATTGATGTGTTTGGAGGAAAAAGGGGGAGGCTTGCAAGCCGAAGAACGCCACCCTGTCCGTGAAGCCGGGAGGTGGCAGCATCATGTTGTGGGGGTGCTTTTCTGCAGGAGGGACTGGTGCACATCACAAAAAAAGATGTCGTCATGAGGCAGGAAAATTGTGGCTATATTGAAGCAACATCTAAAGACATCAGTCAGGATATTAAAGCTTGGTTGCAAATGGGTCTTCCAAATGGACAATGACCCCAAGCATACTTCCAAAATTGTGTCAAAATGGCTTAAGGACAACAAAGTCAAGGTATTGGAGTGGCCATCACAAAGCCCTAGCCTCAATCCTATAGACAATTTGTGGGCAGAACTGAAAAGGCGTGGGTGAGCAAGGCCTTCAAACGTGACTCAGTTACACCAGCTCTGTCAGGACGAATGGGCCAAAATGTATCTAACTTATTGTGGGAAGCTTGTGGAAGGCTACCCGAAGTAGACCCAAGTTAAACAATTTCAATGCAATGCTACCAAATACTAATTGAGTGCATGTACTTTTTTGACCCACTGGGAATGTGATGAAAGAAATTTAAAGCTGAAATAAGTAATTCGGTCTATTTTAAGAATGTGAAATGTCTGAATAATAGTTTTAAGTGTTGATCCTAACTGACCTAAGAAGGGAATTTTTACTAGGATTAAATGTCAGGAATTGTGAAAAACTGAGTTTAAATGTACTTGACTAAGGTGTATGTAAACTTCCGACTTCAACTGTAGGTACATGACGTAATGACGCCACGTAAAACTTCCCAACCTAGTCCACAATGTCTGCTGTGTGGATCGATCAGCCAACAAGTCGAGCAGTTATTTGAAATAGTAAGAACATTTCAGCGAGACGACTCCGATGAAATTCATTAAAGCCAAGAAAATATAATTCATTGCCCTTGACAGTGAACCGTTCTCAGTCGTGGGTGATGTTAGCTTTCACCAACTGGGCGAGCACCAATACACAACCAAGTGCGCTATTTTTCAGATGTTGCCCTAACGGAGTTAAACAGTAATAGCGTCACTGCTATTAGCTTCATGACATGCATACTCATCGCTGCAACTCCCGTATGGACTCGGGAGAGCCGAAAGTCGAGAGCCGTGCGTCCTCCGAAACACAACCCAACCAAGCCACACAGCTTCTTGACACAATGCCCACATAACCCTGAAGCCATCCTCACCAATGTGTCGGAGGAAACACCATGCACCTGGCGACGTACACTGCGCCCTGCCCGCCACAGGAGTCGCTAGTACGCAATGGGGCAATGACATCCCTTCCGGCTAAACCCTCCCCTAACCCGGACGACACTGGGCCAAACATGTGCGCCTCCCCATGGGTCTCCCGGACATGGCCAGCTACGACAGAGCCTGGACTCGAAACCAGAATCTCTAGTGGCATAGCTAGCACTGTGATGCAGTGCCTCAGACCACTGCGCCCCCGGGAGGCCATTGTAGACTTAACTAAAGAGATACATCAAGAAGCTTTAATATTCTGGGGGAATTGTTGAATTGAAGTTGAGCAATATTCCAATTGTAGGCCTATTTCTGTAAAGGGGTAATGAAATCAATCTGCCATAATTAATTTATTTCCCTGTCCTTCAGAATCAATTTAAGTACCTTTTCAAACATTTCCATCCTTCTTCCATTCCCAATTTAACTGAATTGAAAAGACCCCATCCAATAAATCCCACAGTATCAATACACCACTAAACGCACATTCGTAACCAGTAAATGGTGTGTGCGTGCTGGTGAACCGTAGGTCCAGAACACACATGAACTGGCCTCACTTATTATCTTGAACTCGTTTATGGCCTAATCCAATTACATTAATACCTCAAACTGCCGAATATCACTAACTGCTCTCCTCCCTCAATCTCAGGGGACCTTTCAAATCAAAATAATGAAACCGCTCTTTCAGAAAAGTGTACATTCCGTTAGCATTCACTGTGCAATATTTTAATCAGCAATCCAAAAGTATTAATTATAAACTAAACCTATTAATTGTAAATTCTGTCCTTACTCCAATCATGAAATGTTTGTTTTAAACCACCCCATCCTTTATTTAGCATGTACTACCCTTAGACACGGCGACATTATCTCACCACCGAGTCTAACACTGGTCTTCTTACCTCATTATTCTCCATAACCACCACATAAAACATTTTAAAGTTCATTTTAGGTTTGGTAACCCCTATACCAATTCCTCTTGACCCCTCCACCCTTTCAAACATTCTAGAATCAATTCCAGAATAAGACTACATAAAACGTAACTCTATTTAAAAATAAAACCACAATGTCTCGTATCAGAAAAAACTAAACAAGGCATGTTTGGCCATCTAATTTAAATGTGTTGCCTTTAGAGTCCATTCCCCTGGCATTTCGCCTAGATTCTTCAACCCAAAATAAGTTTTCCTGTGGCAAATTTAGCCAATTTCCCATCGTCAGGAATCCACAATATTTCATCCCTGGCTTCATTCAACTAAAAAGTCAGGTAAAATGTGATCTCATAAGTCTTCCTTCACATCGAAACCGTAATCGCTATGAATCATTTATCGATTGAACAGAGCCTATACACCGCTAGGTGAAAGTTTAATTCCTGCTACTTTCCGGAGGACTTTCAGAAGTTTTTCAGTCTTTTTGTTACAGCTTTGATGCACCTGTGCTGACCTCGCCTTCTGGTTGGAAGCAGGGTGAACAGGTAGTGACTCAATCTTTTTTTGCCTTCCTGTGACATCGGGTGTTGTAGGTGTCCTGGAGGGCAGGTAGTGTGCCCCTGGTGATGCGATGTGCAGACCGCACCACCCTCTAGAAAGCCATGCGGTTGTGGGCGTTTCAGTTGCCGTACCAGTCGGTGATGCAGCGCGACAGAATGCTCTCAATTGTGTACCTGTAAAAGTTAGTGAGGGTTTTAGGAGACAAGCCAAATTGGTCAGCCTCTTGAGGTTAGAGGCACTGTAGCGCCTTCTTCACTGCACAGTCTGTGTGCGTGGACCATTTCAGTTTGTCGGTGATATGTACACAAGGAACAAAAAACTTCCCTCCACCTCTGCTGTCCCGTCGATGTGCTCCCTCTGCTGTTTCCTGAAGTCCACAGTAATCTCTTGTTATGCAGACATTGAGTGGGGTTATTTTCCTGACACCACACTCCAAGGGCCCTCACCTCCTCCCTGTAGGCTGTCTTGTTGTTGTTGGTAGTCAAGCCTACCTATGTAGTGTTGTCTGCAAACTTGATGATTGAGTTGGAGGTGTGCATGGCCACGCAGTCGTGGGTGAACAGGGAGTACAGTACGGGGCTGAGAACGCAGCCTTGTGGGGCTCCAGAGTTGAGGATCAGCAGAGTGGAGATGTTTCCTACCTTAAACACCTGGGGGAGGCCTGTCAGGAAGTCCAGGACCCAGTTGCACAGGGTGGGGTCGAGACACAGGGTCTCAAGCTTAATGATGAATGTGAAAGGTACTATGGTGTTGAATGCTGAGATGTAGTCAATGAACAGCATTCTTGCATGGGTATTTCTCTTGTTGAGATAGGATAGGGCAGTGTGATGGTGATTGCATCGTTTGTGGACTGGGTCTAAGGTGGAGGTGATAGGATCCTTGACTAGTCTCTCAAAGCACTTCATGATGACAGAAGTGAGTGCTATTGGGCGATAGTTATTTAGTTCAGTTACCTTAGCTTTCTTGGGAACAGGAACAATGGTGGCCACATTGAAGCTTGTGGGGACAGCAGACTGGGATAGGGATTGATTGAATATGTCCGTCAACACACCAGCCAGCTGGTCTGTGCATGATCTGAGGACGTGGCTAGGGATGCCGTCTGGGCCGGCAGCCTTGCAAGGGTTAACATGTTTAATTTATTTTACTCACGTTGGCCACGGAGGAGGAGAGCCCACAGTCTTTGGTAGCGGGCCGTGTTGGTGGCACTGTATTGTCATGAAAGAGCGCAAAGAAGTTGTTTAATTTGTCTGGGAGCAAGACGTCGATGTCCACAACGAGGCTGGTTTTCTTTTTGTAATCCGTGATTGTCTGTAGACCCTGCCACATATGTCTTGTGTTCGAGCCGGTGAATTCCGACTCCACTTTGTCTCTATAACATAACATTGAATGTTGTGCAATGTAACAACAATATTTAGACTTAGGGTTGCCACCCGTTTGAGAAAATACGGAAAAGTTCTGTGTTTCACTGAAAGAATAAACATTTTGTTTTTGAAATGATAGTTTCCGGATTTGATATGATAGTTTCCGCCTCTATCTAACAGTACACTTCAAGTGACCCTCGTTCAAGATGGCCGTACTTCTTCATTACACAAAGGAATAACCTAATACAATTTCTAAAGACTGTTGACATCCAGTGGAAGCGACAGGAACTGCAAGAAGGTCCCTTTAGTTTTTTTGCACTTGTGATTTCATGAATATGAATATTTTCTAGTAATATTATTTGACTGTGGCGCTATGCTATTCAGCGTTGCTGATGACAATTATCCTGGATCTGGTATGGGTGGTTCAGAGAGGTTAAGGTTTTCTGGGCTAACGATGTAAGAAATAATACATACAAAAACTAAATAATGCACAGTTTCCTAAGGACTTGAAGCGAAGCTGCCATCTCTAACTGCGCTATCTTTCTTTTCTCATTCAGTGCGTGAATAAGGGTGGGGCATGTTGCTATTCAAATTTCATCTGTCTTGCTGACTGATGTTCAAATGTCATCTCAGTGAAATACCCACAACAACCAACCTTGCACCGGTCTTGTGTCCTAATGGATACAATATTTCCTTTTAGAATGTATTGTAGGCAATACTAATGTTTCTGTTTTCTTGTTGCTCTCCCATGCAGGTTTCCTGTTTGGTCAATGGGATGTTAGAGGTCTGGAGGCGTGCCAGAACTGAAGGAGCATGGTGAAGCACCAACCCCTGCAGGTTTACGAGAGGCAGCTGTGTTTGTCATGTCTCACAGGGATCTATGGGTGCCGGTGGAAACGGTACCAACGGTCACATGATGACACCACTAAGGTGAGTTCTGCCTAGAACACCTTACGTTTGTACCTAAATGACCATAATGGACATGGCATGTTGGTATATGGAAGTTAGTAATTTCTGGAAGATCTATTTTTGGCCAAATGTCAGTTGGTTGACTGGAGCGAGTGTAATCAAATGGTACCAGACAGTCCACTTTCTTTTTTTCGTTCCAAGTTCACTGCAGGATTACAGCACCACACTGCATCTTATATCTCACTATTAATTAAAAACACTCTAATTTGGCGTGTCTGTGAGAGCGTGCAGTGCATGTGGACAGGATTCCTCCCTGCCATCCATTACCCATGCCCCATCTTTCAAGATGCATTTATAAAAAGCCATGCAGGCCCACTGTTCCCTGGGTGCCGAAAATGTGGATGTCATTTATGCCAGCCCCCCCCGCACCTCTGATTCAGAAGGGTTGTTTTAAATGCGGAAGACACATTTCAGTTGAGTGCATTCAGTTGTATAGCTGACTAGGTATCCCCTTTTCCCTTTCCCATCCCCTCTGTAATAACCTGTCCTTGGGCTGTCACTGGAGGTGCCTTTGGCCTTGCAGAGCACCTACATGTCCTGGAACTATGTTTTATGTCTGGATGTGCTGCAGATAGTATTCCATTTTTTTTATCAAGCATTCAGAGCCTCCCCTTGGTCACATTCATCGCAACGTTTATTTGTTTAAGTAGGTTTTCCATAATGCCAAGCAGCCCTGGTCTGTCAGATTTAGTACCACATGGTAATTGGAGCACAATAGTCCACCATCACCTAGCTAGCCTGGGACAAGTAGACAGAGCTGAGAGGGCTGAAACCTGTGTGTGAAATATAACGTACCGTAAATGTTTTAAGTGGTATAGAAATGTGATATACAGTGCCGTCGGAAAGTATTTAGGCCCCTTGACTTTTTCCACATTTTGTAACATTACAGCCTTATTGCAAAATTTGTTTAAAAAAAAGTGAATAATCAATCTGAGCACAATACCCCTTTAATGACAAAGGAAAAACAGGTTTTTGTAAATGTTTGCAAATTTATTAAATTAGAAACTATCACATTTACTTAAGTATTCAGACCTTGTTGAAAGCACCATTTGGTAACGATTACAGCAGGGTGTCTTATTGGCTATGACGCTAGAAGCTTGGCACACCTGTGTTTGGGTAGTTTCTCCAATTATTTTCTGAAGAGCCTCTGTCAGGTTGGATGGGGAGGGTTGCTGCCTTTTGGCACCTAAAGGATGATCAATGGAAACAGGATGTACCTGAGCTCATCGCAAAGGGGCTGAATATTTACGAAAATGTTTCTATTTTTATATACATTTGTAAAAATGTCTAAACCTGTTTTCTCTTCGTCATTATTGAGTATTGTGTGTAGATTTGAAATGTATGGAAGGATCCATACGGGGAGGGAGAAAGGTAAAACGCATCAATCAATCAGTCAAATGTATGTATAAAGCCCTTCTTACATCAGCTGATGTCACAAAGTGCTGTACAGAACCCCAGCCTAAAACTCCAAACAGCAAGCAATGCAGGTAGAAGCACGGTGGCTAGGAAAAACTCCCTAGAAAGGCTGTAAAGTAAGAAGAAACCTAGAGGGGAACCAGGCTATGAGGGGTGGCCAGTCCCCTTCTGGCTCTGCTGGGTGGCGGTTATAACAGAACATGGCCGAGATTTTCAAATGTTCATAGATGACCAGCAGGGTCAAGTAATAATTATCACATTGGTTGTAGAGGGTGCAACGGGTCAGCACCTCAGGAGTAAATGTCAGTCGGCTTTTCATAACCGATCATTCAGAGTATCTATACCGCTCCTGCTGTCTCTAGAGAGTTGAAAACAGCAGGTCTGAGACAAGGTAGCATGTCCGGTGAAACTGGAGCAGCAGCACAACCAGGTGGACTGGGGACAGCAAGGAGTCATCAGGCCAGGTAATCTTGAGGCATGGTCCTAGTGCTTAGGTTTTCTGAGAGAAAGAGACAGAATACTTAAATTCACACCGGGCACTGGATAAGACAAGATAAATACTTCAGATATAACAGACTGACCCTAGCCCCCGACACCAACTACTGCAGCATAAATACTGGAGACTGAGACAGGAGGGGTCGGGAGACACTGTGGTCCCATCTGACGATACCCCTGGACAGGGCCAAACAGGCAGGATATAACCCCACCCACTTTGCCAACGCACAACCCTCACACCACTAGAGGGATATCTCCGACCACCAACTTACTATCCTGAGACAAGGCTAAGTATAGCCCACGAAGATCTCCCCCGTGGCACGAACCCAAGGGGGGCGCCAACCCGGACAGGAAGATCACATAAACCTTGCCTGGTTCACCAACTACTTCTCAGACAGAGTTCAGTGTGTCAAATCGGAGGGCCTGTTGTCCAGACCTCTGGCAGTCTCTATAGGGGTACCACAGGGGTCAATTCTCGGGCTGACTCTTTTCTCTGTATATATCAACGATGTTGCTCTTGGTGTGGGTGATTCCCTGATCCACCTCTACGCAGACGACACCATTCTGTATACATCTGACCCTTCTTTGGACACTGTTAACTAACCTCCAAACGAGCTTCAATGCCATACAACACTCCTTCCGTGGCCTCCAACTGCTCTTAAACGCTAGTAAAACCAAATGCATGCTTTTCAACCGTTCGCTACCCGCCCGCCCGTCCAGCAGCAATACTCTGGACGGTTCTGACTTAAAATATGTGGACAACTTACAAATACCTAGGTGTCTGATTAGACTGTAAACTCTGCTTCCAGACTCCAATTTAAGCATCTCCAATCCAAAATTAAATCAAGAATCGGCTTCCTATTTCGCAACAAAGCATCCTTCACTCACGCTGCAAAACATACCCTCTTAAAACTGGCTATCCTACTGATCTTCGACTTCGGCGACGTCATTTACAAAATATCTTCCAATACTCTACTCAGCAAACTGCATCCAGTTATCACAGTGCCATCCGTTTTGTCACCAAAGCCCAATATACTACCCACCACTGCGACCTTTATGCTCTAATCGGCTGGCCCTCGCTACATATGGCTCCAGGTCATCTATAAGTCTATGCTAGGTCACTCGTCACTCAGCTCACTGGTCACGGTAACAAAACCCACCCGTAGCACGCGCTCCAGCAGGTATATCTCACTGGTCATCCCCAAAGCCAACATCTCCTTTGGCTGCCTTTCTTTCCAGTTCTCTGCTGCCCATGACTGGAACGAATTGCAAAAATCACTGAAGCTGGAGACTTATTTCTCTTACTAACTTTAAACATCAGCTATCTGAGCAGCTAACTGCAGCTGTACATTGCCCATCTGTAAATAACCCACCCAATCTACTTCCCTCATCCCCATATTGTTTTTATTTACTTTTCTGCTCTTTTGTACACCAGTATTTCTACTTGCACATCATCTGCTCATCTATCACTCCAGTGTTAATTTGCTAAATTGTAATTACTCTGCTACCATGGCTTATTTATTGCCTTACTCCTCGCCATTTGCGCACTCTATATATATACTTTATTTTTTTTCTATTGTGTTATTGACTGTACGCTTGTTTATTCCATGTAACTTTGTTTGTGTCGCACTGCTTTGCTTTATCTTGGCCAGGTTGCAGTTGTAAATGAGAACTTGTTCTCAATCAGCCTACCTGGTTAAATCAAATGAAATTAACTCTACCCACTTAAGTGACGCACCCCTCCTAGGGACGGCTTGGTAGACCACCAGTAAGCCAGTGACTCAGTCCCTGTAAATAGGGTTTGAGGCAGAGAATCCCAGTGGAGAGAGAGGAACCAGCCAGGCAGAGAGAGCAAGGGCTGTTCGTTGCTCCAGTGCCTTTCCGTTCACCTTCACACCCCTGGGCCAGACTACACTCAATCATAGGACCGACTGAAGAGATGAAAACTCTCTAAAGACTTAAAGGTCGAGACCGAGTCTGCCTCTCCCACATGGATAGGCAGACCATTCCGTAAAAATGGAGCTCTGTAGGAGAAAGCCCTGCCTCCAGCTGTTTGCTTAGAAATTCTAGGGACAGTAAGTAGGTCTGCGTCTTGTGACCGTAGCGTACGTTTAGGTATGTACGGCAGGACCAAATCGGAAAGATGGGTAGGATCAAGCCCATAATGCTTTGTAGGTTAGCAGTAAAACCTTGAAATCAGCCCTAGTCTTAACAGAAAGCCAGTGTAAAGAGGCTCGCACTGGAGTAATATGATCACATTTTTTGGTTCTAGTCAAGATTCTAGCAGTGGTGTTTAGCATTATTGAAGTTTATTAGGTACTTTATCTGGGTAGCCGGAAAGTAGAGCATTGCAGTAGTCTAACCTCGAAGTGATAAAAACATGAATACATTTTTCTGCATCATTTTTGGATAGAAAGTTTATGATTTTTGCAATGTTACGTAGATGTCCTTGAAAGCTGTCCTTGAAACAGTTTTATTTGAGACGACTGTACAACCATCAAGATTAATTGTCAGATTCAACAGAATATCTCTTTGTTTCTTGGGACCTAGAACTAGCATCTATCTCTGTTTTGACCGAGTTTAAAAGTAGAAATTTCCCTTCGGGTTTGGCATACAATTTGACACACTGAAACATGTATTGCAGTGGAATCCTACATCTCACGTGCATCTCAATCAAAAATATGTCCAAGTACCCTTTTTCTAGTTATAGGAATGACCTCTCGTCCTGTGAGCTTAGCATGCAAACTCTGCTGAGTGGTGGATGGATGAGCTATACGTTTTGACCTTTCATTCCTACCCTATTTGTTTTCAGTAAGGTAATGCTGCATGAGTTCTTTAAATCTTCAGATAGATGGAGCACATTCATGTTTGACAGGTCGAAGGCCACATGGAGAATTTATTTTCATCCTTTGGTGGGAATAGCAATCTGGTTTCCGAGCCGGTCACGGGTGCACCTCAGCCACACTCAAGGTACTAAATGATATCATAACCGCCATCGATAAAAGACAGTACTGTGCAGCCGTCTTCATCGACCTCGCCAAGGCTTTCGACTCTGTCAATCACCAAATTCTTATCGGCAGACTCAACAGCCTCGGTTTTTCGGATGACTGCCTTGCCTGGTTCACCAATTACTTTGCAGACAGAGTTCAGTGTGTCAAATCAGAGGGCATGCTGTCCGGTCCTCTGGCAGTCTCTATGGGGGTGCCACAGGGTTCAATTCTCGGGCCAACTCTTTTCTCTGTATATATCAATGATGTTGCTCTTGCTGCGGGCGATTCCCTGATCCACCTCTACGCAGACGACACCATTCTATATACTTTCGGCCCGTCATTGGACACTGTGCTATCAAACCTCCAAACGAGCTTCAATGCCATACAGCACTCCTTCCGTGGCCTCCAACTGCTCTTAAACGCGAGTAAAACCAAATGCATGCTTTTCAACCGATCGCTGCCTGCACCCGCATGCCCGACTAGCATCACCACCCTGGATGGTTCCAACCTTGATTATGTGGACATCTATAAGTACCTAGGTGTCTGGCTAGACTGCAAACTCTCCTTCCAGACTCACATCAAACATCTCCAATCAAAAATCAAATCCAGAGTCGGCTTTCTATTCCGCAACAAAGCCTCCTTCACTCACGCTGCCAAGCTTACCCTAGTAAAACTGACTATCCTACCGATCCTCGACTTCGGCGATGTCATCTACAAAATGGCTTCCAACACTCTACTCAGCAAACTGGATGCAGTCTATCACAGTGCCATCCGTTTTGTCACTAAAGCACCTTATACCACCCACCACTGCGACTTGTATGCTCTAGTCGGCTGGCCCTCACTACATATTCGTCGCCAGACCCACTGGCTCCAGGTCATTTACAAGTCCATGCTAGGTAAAGCTCCGCCTTATCTCAGTTCACTGGTCACGATGGCAACACCCATCCGTAGCACGCGCTCCAGCAGGTGTATCTCACTGATAATCCCTAAAGCCAACACCTCATTTGGCCGCCTTTCGTTCCAGTACTCTGCTGCCTGTGACTGGAACGAATTGCAAAAATCGCTGAAGTTGGAGACTTTTATCTCCCTCACCAACTTCAAACATCAGCTATCCGAGCAGCTAACCGATCGCTGCAGCTGTACATAGTCTATAGGTAAATAGCTCACCCTTTTTCACCTACCTCATTCCCATACTGTTTTTACTGTTTTTATTTATTTACTTTTCTGCTCTTTTGCACACCAATATCTCTACCTGTACATGCCCATCTGATCATTTATCACTCCAGTGTTAATCTGCAAAATTGTATTATTCGCCTACCTCCTCATGCCTTTTGCACACATTGTATATAGACTGCCCATTTTTTTCTACTGTGTTATTGACTTGCTAATTGTTTACTCCATGTGTAACTCTGTGTTGTCTGTTCACACTGCTATGCTTTATCTTGGCCAGGTCGCAGTTGCAAATGAGAACTTGTTCTCAACTAGCCTACCTGGTTAAATAAAGGTGAAATAAAAAAAAATAAATAAAAAAATAGGATCCTGTGGCTGTGTTTCCTGTTGTCTCTGAGACTGGTAGATATGGTACTGCAGAGTCAGCTGTGTGTTTGTGTGTCGCCTTGGCCACCATGGTCATGTGTGGCGGGCGCGTTGGCCCACTGGGGGGGAATTGGCCAATCAGCAGCCTGTCTGTGTATAGTACCACAGGATTATATTGGACCTGCTGTGGTGCTACTCTGTGTGTTTACCAGTCTCCTCCTTTGCCAGAATCTGCATTCCAACCTGACTCCCACTATGCCATGTTTCAGTAGCATATTTTTCTGCTTCTTCCCATCAGCCTATTATTATGGAAGTACTGTACTTTTGAATGCTGCTAACTAAGCATGAATAACTATTCAGTATAATGAATAAAAACTCAGTAAAAGTATAACTGTAAAAATTAAGTTAAATTGGATGTCTACAGTCTACAAATTGGCATTAAATTTTTTTTGCGTTTTGTGTAACTTATTTTTTTACTTATTGTGTACATAATGTTTCTGCTACAGTCTATGACCGAAAATAACTTCTGGACATCAGAAAAACGATTACTCACCACGGACTGAAGAAATGTTTTCCTTTAATGAGTCTGACGAGAAGGATATCCTGCTTTCACTTGAACAGGCCCAGATCCACGCCTATTGGCTGTCCTTCTGAGACGCCGGGGGCGAGCGAGTAAACTCCCACTGCCATCTGTTCTTCTTGCTAACGTGCAATCATTAAAAAATCTCATTGATGACCGGTTATTAAGATTATCCTACCAACCAAGATTATCCTACCTTCATTCGGACACCAAGACTTGTCCGAACGAAGAAATGGACAATATAGAGCTGGCGGGATTTTCAATGCACCGGCAGAACAGAGACACTACCTCTGGAAAGACAAGGGGTGGGGGTGTGTCTTTCTGTCAATAACAGCTGGTATGTGATGTCTAATATTAAAGAAGTCTCGAGGTATTGCTCGCCTGAGGTAGAGTACCTTATGTTAAGTTGTCGACCAAACTATCTACCAAGGGTTCTCGTCTGTATTATTCGTAGCAGTCTATTTACCACTACAGGACCACTAGCACAGACTGGAATGTGTTCTGGGATTTATCCAATGGCATTGAGGAATACACCACTTCAGTCATCAATAAGTGCATCGACGATGTCTTCCCCACAGTGACTGTACGTACATATCCCAAACAGAAGCCATGGACTACAGGCAACGTCCGCATCGAGCTAAAGGCTAGAGCTGCCTCTTTCAAGGAGCTTATAAGAAATCCAGCTATGCCCTCAGACGAACCATCAAACAAGCAAAGCGTCAAGACAGGATTAAGATTGAATCCTACTACAAGTGCTTTGACAGGCTGGTCATGGCTCACATCAACAGCATCCTCCCAGACACCCTAGACCCATTCCAAATCGCATACCGCCCCAACAGATCCACAGATGACGCAATCCCAATCGCACTCCACACCGCCCTTTCTCACCTGGACAGAAAGAACCACTATGTGAGAATGCTGTTCATCGACTACAGCTCAGCATTCAACACCATAGTGCCCACGAAGCTCATCACTAAGCTAAGGATTCTGGGACTAAACCCTCAATCTGGATCCTGGACTTCCTGACGGGCCGCCGCTAGGTGGTAAGAGTAGGCAACAATATGTCTGCCACGCTGATCCTTATAACTGGGGCCCCTCAGGGGTGTGTACTTTGTCCCCTCCTGTATTCCCTGTTCACCCACGACTGCGTGGCCAAACACGACTCCAACACCATCAAGTTTGCTAATGACACAACAGTGGTAGGCCTGATCAAAGACAACGATGGGAGGATGTCAGAGAACTGGCAGTGTGGTGTCAGGACAACAACCTCTCCCACAATGTAAGCAAGAGAAAGGAGCTGATCGTGGACTACAGGAAAAGGCGGTCCGAACAGGCCCCCATTAACATCGACGGGGCTGTAGGGGAGCAAGTCGAGGGTTTCAAGTTCCTTGGTGTTCACCTCACCAATTAACTATCATGGTCCAAACATACCAAGACAGTAGTGTACACAACAAAACCTTTTCCCTCCCAGGAAACTGAAAAGATTTGGCATGGGCCCCCAGATCCTCAAAAGGTTCTACAGCTGCACCATCGAGAGCTTCCTGACCGGTGGCATCACTGTCTGGTTTGGCAACTGCACGGCATCTAAGCCGCTACAGAGGGTAGTGCGAATGGCCCAGTACATCACTGGAAAGTCAGAGGAAAGCCCATAAAATTGTCCGAGACTCCAGTCACCCAATTTATAGACTGATTTCTCTGCTACCGCACGGCAAGTACTACCGGAGTACCAAGTCTAGGACCAAAAGCCTCCCCAACCGCTTCTACCCCCAAGCCATTAGACTGCTGAACAATTCATAAAAATTGCCACCGGACAATTTACATTGACCCCCCCACCTTTGTATACTGCTGCTACTTGCTGTTTGTTTGTTACCTATGCATAGTCACTTAGCCCCCACCTACAAATTACCTCAACTAGCCTGTACCCCTGCACACTGATTCGGTACTGGTGCCCCGCTGTATATAGCCTCGCTATTGTTACTTTTATTATTACTTTGTTATTTTAGCCTACTTGGTAAATATATATATTTTTTAACTGCACTGTTGGTTAAGGGCTTTTAAGTAAGCATTTCACGGTTAAGTCTACACTTGCTGTATTCAGCACATGTGGCAAATAAAGTTTGATTTGATGTCCATTTATGCAGCTCCAACAGCCGAGGCCCTAGTGCTACAGCACCAAAGGGTCTCTGCAGAGATGGACTGACATCCAGGCCAACATTGAATATAATTGTGTCCCACATGGCAGAACAGACACACAGTCCCACACAAAGCCCTGGCCTACATTGTGAACCATTTTTGTTCTCTTTCAAATGAACAGGATGACTTTAAAGGGATACCTAGGGATTTAGGCAACGAGGCCCTTTATCTACTTCCCAGAGTCTGATGATCTCGTGGATACCATTTTTATGTCTCTGTTTGGAGTTTGAAGGAAGTTGCTAACTAGCGCTAGTGCAGTTGCTAACTAGCGCTAGTGCAGTTGCTAACTAGCGCTAGTGCAGTTGCTAACTAGCGCTAGTGCAGTTGCTAACTAGCGCTAGTGCAGTTGCTAACTAGCGCTAGTGCAGTTGCTAACTAGCGCTAGTGCAGGAACTGGAAGTCTGAGTATCTGCTAGCAGATACCATGGACTTCTTCACTGTGCTAATTAGCCTTGGCTTGTGAAACTACCTCTAACTTCCTTCATACTGGACACAGAGCCATGAAAATGCTATCCACAAGTTAATCTGACTGGGGAAGTAGGTAAATAGCCTTATTGCCAAAATCCCAAAGTATCCATTTAACTATGGATGCTGTGCTGCCTTGTATTGGAGGCCTATAGTCATCTCATATTGGCAGATCACCTGTTAAGTGTGCCAGCACTGCCTGGTCAGATGACATCATAGATGCATCTTTAATAGCAAATGTTACCAATCAGTGTTGCTAATCAAAAAATAGATCAGTTACATGATGTGATGTTTAAACATGACAGGCAGCGTCACTGAACCATGACCATGAGAAACCCAAGCTCTTAATGTGACATGGACTCCCTTCATAATGCTCAGATTCAGAACAGAACAGAAGTGGTTGTTGTTGTCATCTCCCCTACGAGCTGGATAATGAACAGGCCAGTGTTCCTGAGCCTCACTCTTTGTTAACTTGGTCTTTGTGTTAGTGGTTTGTAGAAAGGGCAGCCACGTCACTGGCACTGCAAGCTCATCTGCCCTCAGTAATAATTGAGTTTTTCCATTTAGCCAGTCTTTACCTGGAGCAGAATGGGTCTAGAAATAGGAACAAGCATAATTCTGTCGACTTGGTCTGTTAAATAAAATAAAGACACGTGAAACTGAAATCCTGCTCAAATCATTTGCTATCATCATTGTTTTATGTCGCAACTAAAGTCCGCACTAAACTAGAAAACCAGATGGGCAACATTCTAATATTGCAGGGAACATTCATGCAACATGCAGGGAGCATTCTCTTTGCTATCTTTTTCCTGTCTTCCTCTCAAGTCTTCCATTACTTCTTTAGTTCCCTGACAGAATAAAAGGTCAAAAGCTTCAACACCTCTGCAGAAAACACATTTACAGGCTGTAAGAGCTGTAGAAGTTACTGAGTAAACAAGCGTTAGGATGGTGTCTCTATATTCCTGTGGGACAGGGCCAAGAGGGCCTTGGAACACAAACCACGATGGGCAGTGATGGTGTTGGTGGGCCCAGGAGCGTTCTGTGATACAGGTGCGTATCCAGCACTCCTCCTCAGACTTCTGTGTGATGATTCTCTTCTATGAGACGACTAAACCAGTAGCCGCTAGGCTAGCTGAATGAGGGGTTGATGGTGATAGTCTGTCATGATCGTTAGTAGAGCTTTAGAGCGACTAGAAATCACAGTCCTAGGTTTTCTAATGTCTGATCATTTTAATGATGGAAATTTATTTTGATGGTAATTTGATTACGTGAAATGGAGTTTGACTAATTTAAGCACTATGTTCATATAAGACATTCAGGTAAGCAATTATATTAATACCCTTTGGTGGAGGTCACGATCAATTGTCTTTGAAAACAAATTAACTGGTAACCTTTGTACTAATAGTGCCTTGTCTTACCTGTCTCTATAGTTCAATAATCATATGTAAGCACCTTTCAGATTGCCTGCACTCACGTCCAGTAGTGCTGACATTCAAACAATTTCTCTTAATATTGGGCGAGGAGGGGAATAGCCTAATCTTCCTGAATCCAGTCTCTCTCCAAAGCGAAATGTTTTCTGTCAGTTTGAATCCCTCTCCGGCTGTCTGTCTGTCTCTACTCAGATTCTCTTTGAGTTCGCTAAGTTCAAAACGGCAGGAGGGGACTGTTTACCCACTACAATTGCCGGTTATATTGAGGGGAATTATTCCATGTAGACATTAGAGGTTGATTTAGATAGGATTTTCCAATACCGATTATTGGAGGACCAAAAAAGCAGGTATTTTAAATTGATTTATTTATTTGTAATAATGACAATTACAACAATACTGAATGAACACTTATTTTAACTTATAATAATAATAATAATAATATAATACATCATGATTGACCATCATCTTGAACATCTTCCATGTTCTAATAATTGCGCCAACAGTTGTTGCCTTCTCACCAAGCTGTTTGTCTATTGTCTTGTAGCCCATCCCAGCCTTGTGCAGGTCTACAATTTAACCCTGATGTCCTTACACAGCTCTCTGGTCTTGGCCATTGTGGAGAGGTTGGAGTCTGTTTGATTGAGTGTGTGGACAGGTGTCTTTTATATAGGTAACGAGTAGAGAACAGGAGGGCTTCTTAAAGAAAAACGAACAGGTCTGTGAGAGCTGAAATTCTTACTGGTTGGTAGGTGATCAAATACTTATGTCATGCAATAAAATGCAAATTAATTACTTAAATCATACAATGTGATTTTCTGGATTTTTGTTTTAGATTCCGTCTCACAGTTGAAGTGTACCTATGATAAAAATGACAGTCCTCTACATGCTTTGTAGGTAGGAAAAACCTGCAAAATCGGCAGTGTATCAAATACTTGTTCTCCCCACTATACCTTTGACTATTGGATGTTCTTATAGGCACTTTAGTATTTCCAGTGAAACAGTATAGCTTCTGTCTCTCTCCTCGCCCCTACCTGGGCTTGAACAAGGAACACATCGACAACAGCCATCCTCGAAGCATCGTTACCCATCGCTCCACAAAGCCGCGGCCTTGCAGAGCAAGGTGAACAACTACTTCAAGGTCTCAGAGCGAGTGACGTCACTGATTTGATACGCAATTAGCTCGCACCCCGCTAACTAGCTAGCCATTTCACATTGGTTACACCAGCCTAATCTCGGGAGTTGATAGGCTTGAACTCATAAACAGCTCAATGCTTGAAGCAGAGCGAAGAGCTGCTGGCAAATGCATTAAAGTGTTGTTTGAATGAATGCTTACGAGCCTGCTGCTGCCTACCACCACTCAGTCAGACTGCTCTATCAAATATCATATCATCGACTTAATTATAACATAATAACACAAAGAAATATGAGCCTTAGGTCATTAATATGGTCGAATCCGGAAACTATCATTTTGAAAACAAAACGTTTATTCTTTCAGTGAAATACGGAACCGTTCCATATTTTATCTAACGGGTAGCTTCCATAAGTCTAAATATTGCTGTTACATTTCACAACCTTCAATGTTATAATTTTGTACAATTCTGGCAAATGAATTAGTCTTTGTTAGGAATAAATGGTCTTCACACAGTTCGCAACGAGCCAGGCGGCCCAAACTGCTGCATATATGATTGCACGGAACGCAGGAGAAGTGACACAATTTCCCTAGTTAAAAGAAATTCATGTTATCTGACAATATTAACGAAATATGCAGGTTTAAAAATATATACTTGTCTACTGTTTTTAAAGAAAGGCATTGACGTTTATGGTTAGGTACACACATATTGGTGCAACGACAGTGCTTTTTTTCGCGAATGCGCTTGTTAAATCATCATCCGTTTGGTGAAGTAGGCTGTGATTCGATGAGAAATTAACACCGCATCGATTATATGCAATGCAGGACATGCTAGATTAGCTAGTAATATCATCAACCATGTGTAGTTAACATGTTAAGATTGATAGTTTTTTATAAGAGGTTTCATGCTAGCCAGCAACTTACCTTGGCTTCTCGTTGCACACGCGTAACAGGTAGTCAGCCTGCCATGCAGGCTCCTCATGGAGTGCAATGTAAAGCAGGTGGTTTAATATTTAAGTTTTTTTTTTTTTACCATAATCACACTTTCGTTGGTTGGAAGTGTAGGCTACCTTCTATCACGTGTTATGTCCAAAAGGCTAACCAGAGAAAATACACTTTCAGCAATAGTGTGTGATTTATCAGAGGCTGTATTCTCTCCCCTGTGCTAGTGTTCAGTGAGTCCAGCCAGTCCGGGAGGTTACCAAGGTCTCCAATGTTTTCCTGAACTTTTCAACTCTTCAGATATGAGTGTCCAATGACAACACGCTGTTTCAGATCAAAAGCTGACCAAGAAGAACAGGTAATACCAAAATATCTAGGGTATCATATTAGTTGTAGCTATGAGGTCAGCAGCTCCACAGAGCTGAAGAGGCCATTCTGTTCTGTAATAAGTGAAGCCACGGCCAGTTGGTGCTCCTGACAGTTCTGTCATAACTGGAGAGAGGGCCGAGGACCAGAGGGCTGGAACCCTCTAACCCTGATCTTCTCAGGGCAATGTTGTTGGTCTGATAGGTGGGCCTTAGCTGGGTGGGGAAACAATACTAATGATTTTGAGGGAGTTGTGAAGGGATTAGGGCTGTGATGAGCTGTGGGACATTCAGTGACAACCCCACCAGCTGCTGGTCTTGCCCAGGACAACAAGGAGACGGGCAGACCACTGCCTGAGGAACGGGTGGGTGATGGTGGGAAGGACTCTCTCGCTATCCCGGCCTGTGTACACCTGTTTCAGTCCCTAGTTGCATTCTTGAAAAAAACAAAATGTATTGAATATTTAAATCATACAATATACTTGCAGTGAAGCCGTTCAACAACTACATCACATTAGTCAACTAATGGACTCCCATCCAGAGCGACACACAGAAGCAAACAGCGTCAACGCCCTGCTCAAGGGCACGTCGACAGATCTCCCACAAGGTCAAAAATGGGGACCCGATCCAGCGATCCATCAGCCACCAGCCCAAGCTCCCAACCGCAAGGCCACCAGCCCTCCAAGATCCCTCCCACAGTTCCCCAAGAGCTGCCCCTCAACCATCAGACCCCTCCCACAATAAAATAATCCATTCCCCCCCAATAACCAAGAAAGTGAACAAAAGGAAAACAGAAAACAACAATGCAAACAACAAAAGTCATAACAGCAAGGCGAACTGAATGTTTGAGTGCATGTATAGCACTATTTGTTTGTGTGTGTGTGTGTGTATATGGATGTGTACAAACACCTGCACGGCATCATCCACAGGCAAACCCGAGTTGCATTCTTCATAGTTTGGCATATTCCAGATAGTTAATTGATGATTCACTTTGGACTGTAGTGTTAAGTGGTGAATTGTGTTTTAATACAGGACTGGACAGATGCCCAGTTTTGATGTTGTTGGTTCTGTTTTTTGTCCTCCGTTTTATTTACTTAACAAATAAGGAATACTCAATGTGCACTTTATAATCAAAATACAGCTGTAGATAGAAGTCAAAGATCAAACATCACACATATAACTGATGTCTCTCCTGAGTTCTGCAAAATAGGAAAAGTCCTAAGTTATTTTATTAAGCCTGAAGTCCAGCTCTAGTGATGTAACTGCACATGTCATTACCTTCTACTCATCAGACCAAGCCCATGCATGCACAGCTATTTATAACTTGCAAGAGATACAATAGTTCCAGTGTTTTCTAAGGGCTCAGCAGTAAATGTCCACACCCCAAGTTGATTTACAGAGGTATGTCTGACTAGTCTCTTATCTCTTTTAGCCTAGAGGTGCCTTCTCACAGACACCCTGCAATAATTCACACATCTCTCAGACCGTTTCTTTATAAGAGGCTGAGACTAGAAAAGACTAGAAAAGACTGGAACAATTAAACCTTATAATGAATATATACTATAAATGTATAGGGTCCTAGACTACAGATTAATTTATATATATATAATATAGATGAACGATATATAATTAATATTGCACCAAATGTTTGTATTATAATTGATAATGCTTATGTTGTATTAATAGAAGGGGAAGGGCTATAAAACCCCTCCACATTTATAGGGTCCTAGACTACAGATGAACTTATATATATATATGTTCATCTGTAGTCTAGGACCCTATAAATGTGGAGGGGTTTTATAGCCCATCCCCTTCTATTAATACAACATAAGCATTATCAATTATAATACATCAAACATTTGGTGCAGCCCCTATCATGACCCCAATTTGACCCCGTCAATGTACAGAAGCCAACTAAAGCATTATCCTATGAGATTGAGGAGTGTGTGAATACTAGGTGGAATTGGTTCTCTAGGCTAAAACGCTCTCAACAAATTTCCATAGATATTGCCAAATGTGCCTTCTGGCATGTGGTAGTGTGTTTGCATGATGTTTGTGTATATGATGAGTAATGGGTAGGTTCTTCCTCACGCCTCTTATCTTGCTTCCACAGAATTGCCATGTGAAATAAGTGTAATTCGAAGTGTTCAATAAATGCATTCAAGAAATCTCATGCAAATTATTCAATTTGGGATTTTTCTTAATTGAAGGATTGGATACCATTTAGCATGAGGACTGTTGATGTGTAGAATTAGTATTTCTGTGGATTGACTCGGCTAATGTAGTTTGAAGTTAAACAGTGTTGGTTCTGGTCAGTTCCTGGATGGGAGACCAGATGCTGCTTGAAGTGGTGTTGGAGGGCCAGTCGGAGGCACTCTTTCCTCTGGTCTAAACAATATCTCAATGCCCCAGGGCAGTGATTGGGGACACTGCCCTGTGTAGGGTGCCGTCTTTCAGATGGGACGTTAAACGGGTGTCCTGACTCTCTGAGGTCATTAAAGATCCCATGGCACTTATCGTAAGAGTAGGGGTGTTAACCCCGGTGTCCTGGCTAAATTCCCAATCTGGCCCTCAAACCATCACTGTCACCTAATAATCCCCAGTTTACAATTGGCTCATTCATCCCCCTCCTCTCCCCTGTAACTATTCCCCAGGTCGTTGCTGCAAATGAGAACGTGTTCTCAGTCAACTAAAATTTTTTTTTAAAGAATTGTCGTGCCTTACTGTAACATCATTAATTCTGCAGACACAATCCTGTAGCCAGTCCAACAAATTGCCTTCATTCCTTTAATATTGTACAAGATTACATTATATACTGTAGCACAATAAATTACACAAGAACAGAACATTTACATAATTAATTTCGGCAATTGCAGCAGTCAATTGTGTAGCAACTAATGAAACATTGTTCTTAACCTCTGTAAGACGATGTTCCAAACACTCATCTAGAATGTCTCTACATCTCCTTTCTGAGTTCAAATTCTTGCTCTGCTCTAGATGTCCACATGGATTCCCTTTCAGTGGATTCCCTTTCAGTGGACTTCACGTGCCTGCCTGCTTGATTTGATAGACCTGGCCCTCAAGGGTTGGTGTGGAATTAGCTCATTCCTCTACTGAGCTGCAGTCAGGAGCTACTGTAGATGGGACAGCATTAGGGCAGGGGAATTCTGGAGCCTAATAATATTATCCTCATCATGGTGTTAGTGAATCATTCATTTATTTTGTGCTCCATCTGTCTGTCCTCCTATTACCTTGCTGGCGCACTTGGATCCGACGTTCACCTTTTCTGTTTTAAACAGGGAGTTAAACCTGACAATGAGTTTACAGTATATGTGGACGTTCTAGTCTAGCATCATTACATTCATTATAATTTGCCTGCCTGTGATTTTATTTAATTTTTATGACCGTCTCGTGGGAGCGCTCTCTAGCTTGCTGACCTGCAGTGAAGGTGGACTGTTCCGTGCTCCATGCAAGGTGTGTGTGTGTGTGTGTGTGTGATATCTTCTGTGCAGCCGAATGCTGGTTGGTCTATCTATAGTCCTAATGACACTATAAAAGCCTGGACTCCTAGTAGGCATGGGTAGAGGCAGATGCTATAATGACTTTGGTACTGGGAGGTAACGAGAGGAATTGGCCCCATAAGAGAAAAGCCAATACAATCATAAAACACTACACTGCTGGCTGTTTAGATGGAGCCACTGGAGAATAGTGGAGAATACTCTGCTAGCCTTGGAGCTAGCAAGTAGGAAGGAAATTGGATTACGAGCAAGCACCTTTTGTGGAGTAGTCCCATTTAGGCACAGCAAGATGGCCTTAAACATATGCAAATATATTGCGTCAACTAAACTCGTTATACCTAAACTGGTCAGTAGAAAGCTACTGTGATGTAACGAGTAGAGCTCTTTTCTAAACATCTTGAAATTAATTTAAAGATGCGCTATGCATACATCACTCTGCATTTCCTGGTTGCTAAAATTCTAATAGTTAATTTGACTAAACATGCAAGTGTAGTGTAGAGAATCATTGTACCATCTAAACCTCTGTGAAATACCTTTTCAAAAACCAAAAATATTGTATTTTCAGATGTTTGAAGCTGGTGTTCAAAACCTAAAGTAAAAGATGCAAAAATGAAACTTAAGAACAGGAAGCATAGAAATGGCACATACAGAACATATCTACTGCTTTCAATGAGAATGACACAACACACATTTCTATGTGAATATGGTCAGGTTGCCCCAGCGAAGTTACATATTGCAGCTTTAAACAATTTAGAATATGGCGTTTGTTCAGGGTGTACATGCAAATATGTTATTTAAGTGATGACATGTCTGCAATCTACTCCTCATATTTGGTCCTGAGAGACAGTGGAGGATCCTCTCAGATTTTTAGCAGTAATACGAGGGTTTACGGTTCCACAGAAGAGAATTATCCCCTGATCCTTTTCATCCCTCTATTTTAAGCCTCTGTTGGTCAATGAGGCTTAGGCTATGATGTATTCCATCCGTATTCAGGTGCCTGCCTGCCTGCCTGCCTAGTGCCCTTCAGACAAGCAGTACTGCAATTTTCATGACATTTCAAAAAATATATATACATTTTTCCCGGTAGAGAAAAGTAATTTCCTCACCCCGCTCCCACTAGCAGAGTACAAGGCCGAATTAGTCTGCTCTGTTGGGCTTGAAAACCTCCCATTCAATACAATCTAAAACCTGTTATTTCCTCTCAGACCCATTAAATACTGTACTTTTACAAAAAATATATATTATATATAATATATAATATTCCTGACCTCTCTTGACTGGTAGATAAAATTGACCATTTAACCTCACTTGGACACGTTTTGTGATAAATATAACAAAAAGGTTGCATCCCTCATTTTTGAATGGAAGTTCAACATACTGTATGATTCAACAGACTACTAGATCTATTACGCTCAGTACATTTTGAGTTTGTTCCTTGTTTCGACTGTAGTCAGAAAGCAGTTTTTAATGCAATGGTGTCGGCTCTGGCATGAAGGCATATGTTCCTCCCTAAATAAAGCAAGCCTTGCAGAATGCAAATGTGATATCAGGCAGGCAGGCCGTATCATGCCAGACATCTCTGATTTGATCAGCTCCTAAACGGCAGCAGAGAAGAACAGTGAGACAGGATTAATGTTCAGTCATAAGGTACACGTTGCACATACTAAACAATGATGCTGGCTTGGCTGAATATTAATTGAAGGAATAAATGTGACAGCCAGCCTAATAATGTTCCAAACACGTTTGATATTATATGTTCATTTGAAGCTTGAATTGCACATTATTTACATACACATTTATTGCACATTGTATGCAATCTTTGCCACTCACAACTGGCCTGGCAACTTGATTAGCTCCCAAACAACCAGGTTAAAATGGTCCCCAATGTTTTGTCTCCTTTGTTGTCCAAACACTACCTACTAATTGACCATCCAGTTCCTCTCCCAGGGGTGTCACCTCTGTAATCCATTTTGCCATTAGCACGTGAACAATGTCCCCTTGCATGACCTCAAGGTGTCCCTCTCCCAGGTGTTTCTGGGTAGTCATTAAAAGCCAGGGGGACAGGGCAAGAGCAGTTGGATCAGTCAGCAGGGCCCAGTCAGACCCTAGCCTGCACCACAGGGACCACCTCCCTACCACAGGGTTAACCCTCTGGTTACCTTGATGTCTGGCTTTCTCACGTTGCAATCAATACGAGATTTGGAAGTGTAGCCATGTGAAACTAACCCTATAGTAACCGTTCTGGAGTCCGTATTACTATGATTTCTGAATGAGAGTGATTTTCTTAGTACAGTCATAGAAGGAAGTAGTAAATATAGAGAAAAGCCTAATCTTCATGACTAATGCTCAAATTTACACGTCAAATAGTAACAAGGTTCTGGTCAATAATAATTATAATCATTTAACATATGTTGTTTTCATGGTTTTTATAATTACTTATCCGGAAGAGATCGGTGGCTAAAAAGAATCGCCACCTACAAATCCCACATGCTTCCTTCCCTCAAACTACTATATTCTCAATCCCTGCCCCAAATCACCAAATCTGCCCCATCCTGTTACATAATAATCCTCATACCATCCCAAACATGTGCTTTAGTGTCCCCCTAGTTAAACTGCTGTTTGGCCTGGGCTGAACTTAACACATGTAGGCTCTCCTCTCAAGTGCCCAGGGAGATGGGCAGAAGGTATACATGGCTGGTATCTGTCACCACCCAGCCATTAGACCTGGCCCTGTCTTACATCCTGTGCTACTGCCAGCCGATGCCCTCCATGGAACAGTCATCCAAGGTGAATGTCCAGACAGCTTTGTTTGTGCTCTCATATCACCTTGATATCCCCTATCACAGCAAGGCTAAGTACAGGGTCAACTGGGTCTTATTCTGGATGGTGCAATGTAAGAACATTATTACAGATAGAAATGTTATGTATAGAGCTGGAACAAGTGTTGTATTTTGTATTTGTATAATTTTTTTTGCAAATCAAACAGTCATGTCAGTTATATTTCTACATCTTTATCTGAGCGTTCTCCAGTCCTCCAGACTCTGAGTAAGCCTGATTGTGCTAATTTGTGGGCTGGTGTACAAATACAGTTTGAAGAGCCGCCAGTCTTGCTGTCTGTTTGAAAAGCTCACATTTTTGCATTGTCTTCCAAGGTGTGTGCGTGTGCATGTCCGCATGCTAACATTATATCTTGTTTCTCTCTTTTATTAGAGCTCTTATTACAGCTTGCGGTGGCATTTGAAGGCTGACCAATAGTTGGTTTATGGCCTTATTGGCTATTTAAGTTAATGTGAGTAATTACTTGATAGGGATGACAGTGGATTGGGGGGATGTGAGTTTGAGCCCCGCTGCTTTTTTACTGAGACCATGTTGCCCTATGACCATTCAGATCACATTTTATTTGTCACATACACTGCATACTGCCTCTGCCTTCGCTGATACCAGACATGTGGTTCTCTCTTTTCAATCAGTTGCAAAGCGGCATGAATGTTGTCTGGTCTTTGGTCATGCAGGCTTTGTGAATGTGTACACAAAGTGGGAGTGTGAAATGATTTATGAACAGAATTGACAGTACATTCACTATAGAACATGAGCATTCTTGTATTGACTTGTTCTCCAGACCATTCCTCATTTGTTTGGGGTTTACCACGTTAATCAGATGCAGCTAGCGAATGGTGTTTTAAATGTTTGACATGACTCCAGGTTTGAGCCATCAGTCTGTGTGCCGGCCCTGTCTGCACCGTCATCAGTCTCTCTACATCCAGATTATAGTCTTTGGCTTTCTCACGTTGGCTGGATTAGGGCAGATTGCCCAATGATGACTCTGCCGGATTTTATTTTTTAATTTTTTAATTTTACCTTTATTTTACCAGGCAAGTCAGTTAAGAACAAATTCTTATTTTCAATGACGGCCTAGGAACAGTGGTTTAACTGCCTGTTTAGGGGCAGAACGACAGATTAGTACCATGTCAACCTTCCGGTTCCTAGTCCAACTCTCTAACCACTAGGCTACCCTGCCGCCCCAATATCTAGGAGACTGTTGTTGCTTGCATTTCTGTTGTCAGTGTTGATTGTTATGTTGATGTATGGGGGTAATGTTAAGTGGTGTGCCAGTCTGGGGTGGAGAAAGTACTTTCTCATCAGCCCTTTGCTCACTTGCAATCAAAGAAAGAAATAAAGTGAATTTACCAATAGTATTCCAATGTTTCCTCACCTGTTTCAACACAACACTGGCCAAAGTGCTTTATCTGATGATATTTGACTAATGGTACTCTGGTAAAGGTAATAATACTTCCTTTGTGTTTTGATTCCCAGTGGGAGTTCCTGTGGTCTCTCATCCTCTTCTTCACCTTCTCTCTGCTCCTGGTCTGGTTCTACTTCTGGTGGGAGGCACACAACGACTACAATGAGTTCAACTGGTGAGTCCTGCTGTACCGTGTGTATGCTAGTTATACAACTCATAGATTAATGTCTCTCAGTATATCGGCGTCATCAGTCAGTGGTCTGTTCACTAAATGCTCCTATGACCGTCCACTACATTGATTCTCTGGCAATTACTTAGATTAATGTTTTACTTTTAAAATATGCCATTTTGTCTCCATATGTTTTTGCCTGAACTGAAAATGCTAACTCTAGAGTGTTGTTTTTTTTGGTTGGCCAAAATCATTTTGAGATAATCCTCTTCCCTAATAGGGGTGCGGATGTATAGGCCTTAGGGCATCTATCACCGCAGATTATAGTTAGCATGATTACATAAAGCAGGAATACCCTTTGACCCCAAATCACCTCTCAGATTCTTCCATTCATGTCTTCCCCACAGTTACCATAAAACCAATTATACTTGGAGACAATTCAGGTGTTGGTTTTGCCATGAGACAAGAGACATTGCGAATTCAATTGAAGAATATACTACCACTGAAATTATGAATTGGGTTTATTTAGTTGAGCTTTTGACCAAGCTCTTGATCAAGTCCTCAAAGCCTTCTACATTGAATGTGCACGCTATGCCCCAGAATCCACTATGATATGAGAAACTCCTACATGGCAGTATGTGCCTCTAAGCTTAAGTCCAGCCATATCCGTATGTACTGTAGTTTCATAGTGTTCAGTGGCATTTAATTCACGCTGGGTTGTCAGACCAGACAGACACACGGTCAGGTCAGCTTGTGTCTGACAATCATTCTGTCACCCAGAAAACAGAGACTAAAGGCTAAGTTCTCGGACACACCAACGGCGTTTGCTGGCCGAGAGCACTTTGCACCCCTGAGCGTAATTTTCAAACCGAGTGCGTACCGATTTTACATGTACAATTGCGTGAAAAATGTTGTCAGTCAGGCGTTTGGTGAAATGTGTGCGTGCCTTGAGAGAGAGAGAGCAAAGCTTTGTTTCTTCTTGTAACAGTGCAATTTGCTTTGTCCCCCCAAGGTCATTCCCCTCACTCTCTCTGTTCGCCACCGCCTTTCTCTTCCTCTCATTAGTGCACAATGTCACCTCTACTTCCCCCATCGTCCTTTGCTCCGAATTTCTCTCCCTGCCCCCTCATTCCACTTTCTCCTTTCATTCTCTTCTCTCTTCTCCTCCCTCCTATTAATTGTATCATCATTCTCTCTACACACTCTCTAAAGGCGTCAGCATGCTTCAGTTCGGCTGGTGCCTAGCTGAACTCGGCTAAATCAAATTAAATCTTATTGGTCTCATGCGCCGAATACAGCCGTTGTAGAACTTACTGTGCTGTGCTTACTTACAAGCCCTTAACCAACAATGCAGTTTTAAGAAAAACAAGAGTGAAGAAAATATTTACCCAATAAACTGAAGTAAAAAAAAATGAGAGAAACAATAAATAACAATAACGAGGCTATATACAAGGGGTACCGGTGCGGGGGTACAGGTTAGTTGACATAATACGTACATGTAAGTAGGGGTAAAGTGACTATGCATAGATAAACGGTGAGTAGCTGCAGCGTAAAAAAAGGGGGGTAAATGCAAATAGTCTGGGTAGCCATTTGATTAGCTCCTCAGCAGTCTTATGGCTTCGAGGGTAGAAGCTGTTAAGAAGCCTTTTGGACCTGGGCTCTCTGGTACCGCTTGCCGTGCGGTAGCACTGGGAATCAGAACAGTCTATGACTAGGATGGCTTGAGTCTTTGGCAATTTTTAGGGCCTTTCTCTGACACTGCCTGGTATAGAGGTCCTCTGGCAGGAAGCTTGGCCCCAGTGATGTACTTCCTCTCTTGTGTGTGGAGACACAGCCTTAAGGAGACAGTCTTTTTAGAACAAGGCATCAATAATTTGCCACGTTAACTTCCGACTTCAGTTAAAATACACTTATGTTGGAGTCATTAAAACGTTTTTCAACCACTTCACAAATTTCCTATTAACAAACTATAGTTTTGGCAAGTTGGTTAGACACAAGTCATTTTTCCAACAGTTGTTTACAGACAGATTATTTAACTTGTAATTCACTATCACAATTCCAGTGGGTCAGAAGTTTACATACACTATGTTAACTGTGCCTTTGAACAGCTTGGAAAATTCCAGCCGCCATACCGCTCAGGAAGGAGACGCGTTCTGTCTCCTAGAGATGAATGTACTTTGGTGTGAAAAGTACAAATCGATCCCCCAGAATAAGAGCAAAGGACCTTGTGAAGACGCTGGAGGAAACGGGTATAAAAGTGTCTATATCCACAGTAAAATGAGTCCTATATCGACATAACCTGAAAGGCCGCTCAGCAAGGAAGCTGGTTGGCCTACTCCTGGTTGGCCAGTGCTGGTTTCTACGATCTTGCGTTCATCATAATAATATATATGCCATTTAGCAGACGCTTTTATCCAAAGCAACTTACAGTCATGTGTGCATACATTCTACGTATGGGTGGTCGCGGGGATCGAACCCACTACCCTGGCGTTACAAGCGCCATGCTCTACCAACTGAGCTACAGAGACAAATCAGCACTAACTGTAGCCTGCCCTGATATCCATGAGACGCTACTATTGTGTAACTGGCTTCTGTTTGACAGGTTTTTATATAACCGCTCTGGGGAGTGGAGCGACGGGACCGTTCCAATCCTGGCCACTACCGCTGCCGGCTTCACTTATATTGCATTTTTAATGGTGAGTTGTCATCTCATCAAACTTTCACTGTGAGATGATATTGATACTGTGTCTAGGCCCTGGGTAACAGCTAGGTAATGTTAGGGGTGTAACCTGGCAGGGCAGAAACGTGTTGCCATGCATGTCTGGACCAAGTCCACATGTGAAAGTTATGATGGCACAGCACAGGCAGCTGTTGACCTGTTTTGAAAACAGTGGTTGTGGAAATTCAAGTGATGTGATTTATTTGTGTGTCTATTCTTTCAGATTTTAGCACTTTGCCACATAGCAGTGGGACAACAGCTGAACTTGCACTGGCTGCACAAGGTAATGCTATTTTTGGTGTGTTTGTTTGTGTATGTACAGTTAAAGTCGGACATTTACATACACTTAGGTTGGAGTCATTAAAACTTGTTTTTCAACCACTCCACAAATTTCTTGATAACCTCTCTAGGGTACGTGGGACGGTAGTGTCACACCTGGCCAACATCCAGTGAAATTGCAGAGCGCGAAATTCAAAAATACTCAATTAAAATATTTAACATTCTTGAAAATGTGTTATACATCAAAATAAAGCTTAACTTCTTGTTAATCCAGCCACCATTTCAGATTTTAAAGGCTTTACGGCGAAAGCAAACCATGCTATTATCTGAGGACAGCACCCCGCATACAAACACATAAATTATATTTCAACCAGACATGTGCAACACGAAAGTCAGAAATAGCGATATAAAAAATGCCTTACCTTTGATCTTCTTCTGTTGGCACTCCAAAAGGTCCCAGTTACATCACAAATGGTCCTTTTTGTTCGATAATGTCCTTCTTTATATCCATAAAAACTCAGTTTAGCTGGCGCGCTTCAGTCAATAATCCACTCAGTTTCCCTCCATAAAAATGCATACAAAATGAATCCCAAAAGTTAATAATAAACTTTTCCAAACAAGTCAAACAACGATTATAATCAAACCTTAGGTATCCTAATACTCAAATTATGAAATAGTATGTTCATTACCGGAGCTAAATAAGAAAATGTGCTTTCCTCCATGCGCTTGGAAACACTACAGCCAAAATAGAAGCCGCCTAGAAAAACTACAAACTCTGAAACTCTTTCGAAAGACTGTTGACATATAGTGGAAGCCCTAGAAACTGCACCTGGGAGGACGTGGCCTTAATATTAAAATACTAGCCATTGAAAATAGTGGTAAGCTGAAATTGTTTTTTGGGGGGATGGTTTGTCCTCAGGGTTTCGCCTGCCATATCAGTTCTGTTATACTCAGACATAATCTTAACCGTTTTAGAACCTTTAGTGTTTTCTGTCCGAATCTACCAATTATATGCACGTCCTAGCTTCTGGGCCTGAGTAACAGGCAGTTTACTTTGTGCACGCTTTTCATCCGGACGTGAATATAGTGCCCCCTACCCTAGTGAGGTTAACAAACTATAGTTTTGGCAAGTCTGTTGTGTCATGCACAAAGTAGATGTCCTAAGTAATTTTTCCAACAATTGTTTACAGACAGATTATTTCACTTATAATTCACTGTATCACAATTCCAGTGGGTCAGAAGTTTACATACACAATGATGACTTCCTTTTAACCAGCTTGGAAAATTCTAGACAATTGTCATGGCTTTAGAAGCTTCTGATAGGCTTATTGACATATTTTGAGTCAGTTGGAGGTGTACCTGTGGATCTATTTCAAGGCCTACATTCAAACTCGGTGCCTCTTTGCTTGACATCATGGGGAAATCAAAAGAAATCAGCCAAGAACTCAAAGGTTCATCCTTGGGAGCAATTTCTGAACGCCTTAAGGTTCTACGTTCATCTGTACAAACAGTAGTACGCAAGTATAAACACCATGGGACCACGCAGACATCATACCGCTCAGGAAGGAGACACGTTCTGTCTCCTAGAGATGAACGTACTTTGGTGTGAAAAGTGCAAAGCAATCCCAGAACAACCGCAAAGTGTCTTGTGAAGATGCTGGAGGAAACGGGTACGAAAGTATCTATATCCACAGCAAAACGTGTCCTATATCGACATAACCTGAAAGGCCGCTCAGCAAGGAAGAAGCCACTGCTCCAAAACCACCATAAAGCCAGACTACGGTTTGCAACTGCACATGGGGACAAAGATCGTACTTTTTGGAGAAATGTCCTCTGGTCTGATGAAACAAAAATCGAACTGTTTGGCCATAATGACCATTGATGTGTTTGGAGAAAAGGAGGATTGCATGCCGAAGAACACCATCCCAACCGTGAAGCACGGGGGTGGCAGCATCATGTTGCGAGGATGCTTTTCTGCAGGAGGGACTGGTGCACTTCACAAAATAGATGGCATCATGTGGAAGGAATATTGTGGCTATATTGAAGCAACATCTCAGGACATCAGTCAGGAAGTTAAAGCTTCCTGACTCCAAGTTAAAGCTTGGTTGCAAATGGGTCTTCCAAATGGACAATGACCCCAAGCATTTGCAGATCTTCTCCAAGTCATTAAGGTTTTAGGCTGACGTTTGGCAACTCGAACCTTCAGCTCCCTCCACAGATTATTCTATGGGAATAAGGTCTGGAGACTGGCTAGGCCACTCCAGGACCGTAATGTGCTTCTTCTTGAGCCACTCCTTTGTTGCCTTGGCCGTGTGTTTTGGATCATTGTCATGCTGTAATACCTATCCACGATCCATTTTCAATGCCCTGGCTGAGGGAAGGAGGTTCTCACCCAAGATTTGACGGTACATGGCCCTGTCCATCGTCCCTTTGATGTGGTGAAGTTGTCCTGTCCCCCCCCAGAAAAACACCCCCAAAGCATAGTGTTTCTACCTCCATGTTTGACGGTGGGGATGGTGTTCTTGGGTTCATAGGCAGCATTCCTCCTCCTCCAAACACGGCGAGTTGAGTTGATGCCAAAGAGCTCCATTTTGGTCTCACCTGACCACAACATTTTCACCCAGTTGTCCTCTGAATCATTGATGTTCATTGGCAAACTTCAGACGGGCTTGTATATGTGCTTTCTTGAGCAGGGGGACCTTGCGGGCACTGCAGGATTTCAGTCCTTCACGGCGTAGTGTGTTACCAATTGTTTTCTTGGTGACTATGGTCCCAGCTGCCTTGAGATCATTGACAAGATCCTCCCGTATCGTTCTGGGCTGATTCCTCACAGTTCTCATGATCATTGCAACTCCACTTGGTGAGATCTTGCACGGAGCCCCAGGCCGAGGGAGATACAGTTCTTTTGTGTTTCTTCCATTTGCGAATAATCTCACCAACTGTTGTCACCTCACCAAGCTGCTTGGCAATGGTCTTGTAGAACTCCCTTTAAGAGTGTGCTCCTAATCTCAGCTCGTTACCTGTATAAGACACATGGGAGCCAGAAATCTTTCTGATTGAGAGGGGGTCAAATACTTATTTCTCTCATTTAAAATGCAAATAATTTTATAACATTTTTGACATGCGTTTTTCTGGATTTTTTTGTTTGCTCTTCTGTCTCTCACTGTTCATAAACCTACCATTAAAATTATAGTCTGTTCATTTCTTTGTCAGTGGGCAAACATACAAAATCAGCAGGGGATCAAATACTTTTTCCCTCACTGTATGTGTATATGGCCTGTATACTGTGTGTGTCTTCAAGTGGCCGACTGAACACTGCCTGAACCCCACATTTTGAGTTCATGTTTTCCTTGGGGTTGTGAAAGCAGTGACGACATGCCCCAGGGTGCTGTTATCTGGCCAAACTCACTACAGATGGTTGGAATAGTTAGCCTTGGGGGGAGGGGGAGGAAGAGTGTGTGCGTGATTGTCTGTAACACTCTCTCTGTTTGCCGGTATAGATTGGAGTGAGTGCTGCCCTGCTGACCACTGCCATTGGATTCATATCTGTCAATCAAACATGGGGGGAGGAGTGGGCAGTCATCCCTGTATCACTCCAGGTCAGTTGAACAACCCGTGCCCCTTTAGGGCTCTGCATCATATTGTATTACACAGGACACCTTCCCGATATGTGGTTATATACTTGAAAAATCATGTGAACGACTGTATTGAACTACAGTACCAGTCATAGGTTTGGACACCTACTCATTCCATGTTTCTTCTTTATTTCTTTTTTTAATTTTTTTTTTTTTTTTTACAATTTTCTACATTGTAGAATAATAGTGAAGACATCAAAACAATGAAATAACACACATGGAATCATGTGGTAACCAAAAAAGTGTTAAAGAAATACATTGTATATTTGAGATTCCTGAAAGTAGCCTTGATGACAGCCTTGATGACAGCTTTGCACACTCTTGGCATTCTCTCAACCAGCTTCAGGTAGTCACCTGGAATGCATTTCAATTAACAGGTGTGCCTTGTTAAAAGTTAATTTGTGGAATTTCCTTCTTAATGCGTTTGAGCCAATCAGTTGTGTTGTGACTAGGTAGGGGTGGTATACAGAAGCTAGTCCTATTTGGTAAAATACCAAGTCCATATTATGGCAAGAACAGCTCGATTTCAGCAAAGAGAAACGACAGTCCATCATTACTTTAAGACATGAAGGTCAGTCAATACAGAACACTTTGAAAGTTTTTCCAAGTGTTGTCGCAAAAAAACATTAAGCTCTATGATGAAACTGGCTCTCATGAGGACCGCCACAGGAAAGGAAGACCCAGAGTTACCTCTGCTGCAGAGGATATAAGTTCATTACCATTAACTGCACCTCAGATTGCAGCACAAATAAATGCTTCACGGAGTTCAAGTAACAGACACATCTCAACATCAACTGTTCAGAGGAGACGGTGTATATCAGGCCTTCATGGTTAAATTGCTGCAAAGAAACCACTACCTAAGGACAACAATAAGAAGAAGAAACGACAGTCCATTACTTTGACTAGGTATGTCCAAACCTTTGACAGTTACTGTACATAAAATTGCAACATTCAATTGAAATGCGTCTAATATATATATTATTAAGACTGAGTCAATATGTTAATTAATCATTTATTTTATTGAATAATTTTTGGTTTTAGTAATCATGCAGTAGCCTACCATATGTCATACTATTGACAACTGTGATTGAGAGTAGTAATTCTACACCTTCAACAATGAATGATTTCATTAATAGAATGGGTCTCCTTTGGTCCCCTGTCCAGGCCACGGGTCCCTTCCTACACCTAGGAGCTCTGGTGGCTGTCACCGCTCTGGCCTGGCTGGTGGCTGGGCAGATCGCCCGCACAGAGAAAATAAGTAAGCAGCTCGACCCGACCCCGACTGTGTTACTGACCATGGTAGTGCTGCACGGTATACTGAAACGTTTTTGTTACTTTCGGTACTTCTGTCAAATGTGTCTCAAGTCATATATGGATTGAGTCTTTTTAGTAATTTGGTTGAATCTTCTCAAGGGGGCGGTAGTAAGCTAGCCAGGCTACTTGCGCTTGTGCATGCAGCTGACACAGCGCCAGCAGTTTTTTATTAGCAAGTGAGAGGAGAGCGAAAATGCCGACATCATGGCTTCTTGAAAAGAAAACATCATACCTTCACGTCCGCAGCTTGTTGACAAAACTGTCTCCAGAAGCGAACTGTGGGAATACTTTGCTTACGGAGCAGATGAGGGCTAGCCCACCGAAACAACTAAGCAAAAGGTGTTACAAAGCAGTGCAAGGGACGTTTAGTTCCAAATCTACATACAAAAAAATACTCTTTTACACATGACATTTGCATTGTAACGTTGTAGTTATTCTACGAAATTTGAATTGTTTTTGTATGAACCTATTGTAGCGACCTTGTTTTATAAGCACGGATATCGACTCAGCCACACGAGCATGCTTTTGTGCTACAGTCGATGGCACGCTGGGCTTCGGGCCATAAGGTTGATGGTGCGAACCACGCTCCCTGCCTGTTTCATTACAATATATTTAGCATGACATTCATGTGAGCATTATAATATGATTACACAACCCAAAAATTTGGTGAAATGCACTCATAACTTGACAGCAATATATTTAGACTACTTCACATTTGTCTGGGCTTGCTAGCAGTAGCCACTAGCCTGCCAGCAGCCCTAGGCAGAGCATTGCACCATGGGAAGTGAAATGCACTCTGGGAATCATAGTATACTGTGTAAATTCCATTGCACTTCTATGGCATGTAGACTATATGTCACGCCTTGGTCATTGTATCTTGTGTTTGGGTAGGCCAGGGTGTGACATGGGTTTATATGTTGTATTTCGTATTGGGGTTTGTATTAATTGGGAGTGTGTATTATTAGGGGTGTGTCTAGTTAGGCTTGGCTGCCTGAGGCGATTCCTAATTGGAGTCAGCTGATTCTCGTTGTCTCGGATTGGGAACCGTATTTAGGCAGCCTGAGTGCGCGTTGTATTTCGTGGGTGATTGTACCTGTCTTAGTGTTAGTCACCAGATAGGCTGTATGAGTTTCATTCGTTTGTTGTTTTCTTCTTCCGTTATTTCATGTACCGTATTAGCTTCATTAAAAGTCATGAGTAACCTACACGCTGCATTTCGGTCTGACTTACTTCAAACAACAGACGAATATCATTACAGAATCACCCACCACGATTCACAGACCGAGCAGCGTGTGAACTGGCAGGAGCTAAAGGAGGACGATATGGACGGCAGAAGCAGGGATTATACGACGTGGGAAGAAATCGACAGGTGGGCGTCCGACCCAGTGCGAGTGCAGGAGCCCGCCTGGGATTCCCTACAGCAATGCGAAGAGGGCTATACAGGTATGGAATCGAAAAGGAGAGCACGGCTTTACAGAGCGAAAACCGTAGGTAACGGGGGAAAGCGCAGAGAGAGAGTGGCAGAGTCAGGAGTCAGACCTGAGCCTACTCTCCCTGTTAATTGTGAGGAGCAGCAATATGAGGACTTCTGGTCTTGGGAGATGATATTAGATGGAAAAGGACCCTGGGCGCAGCCGGGAGAATATCGCCTTCCCAAGGAGGAAATAGAAGTAGCTAAAGCGGAGAGGCGTGAGTATGAGGAGGCAGCACAGCGACGGGTTGGAAACCGGAAAGTCACCCCAAAAAAAATATTGGGGGGGGGGGCTAAAAGGGAGAATAGTTATGCCAGGTAGTAAACCTGCGCATACTCCCTGTGCTCACCGTTGGGCTAGAGAGACCGGGCAGGCACCGTGTTATGCTATGGAGCGCACGGTGTTTCCAGTGCGGGTGCAGAGCCAGCTGCGACACATACCAGCCCTTCCTATTGGCCGGGCTAGAGTGGGCATCGAGCCAGGTAAGCTTGGGCAGGCTCGGTGCTCAAGAGCTCCATTGCGCCTGCACGGTCCGGTCTATCCAGAGCCACCTCTACACACCAGTCCTCCGGTAGCAGCTCCCCGCACCAGGCTTCCTGTGCGTGTCCTCGAGCCAGTACCACCAGTTCCAGCACCACGCACCAGGCCTCCAGTGCGCCTCGCCTGTTCAGCGCAGCCAGTGCTTTTCTCCCCTCCTGCGCTATCGGAGTCTCCCGCTTGTTTAGCGCAACCAGAGCTGTTCTCTTCTCCTGCGCTATCGGAGTCTCCCGCCTGCCCAGTGCCGCCAGTCAGCCCAGTGCCGCCAGTCAGCCCAGCGCCGCCAGTCTGCCCAGCACCGCCAGAGCTCCCAGTCTGCCCAGCACCGCCAGAGCTCCCAGTCTGCCCAGCACCGCCAGAGCTCCCAGTCTGCCCAGCACCGCCAGAGCTCCCAGTCTGCCCAGCACCGCCAGAGCTCCCAGTCTGCCCAGCACCGCCAGAGCTCCCAGTCTGCCCAGCACCGCCAGAGCTCCCAGTCTGCCCAGCACCGCCAGAGCTCCCAGTCTGCCCAGCACCGCCAGAGCTCCCAGTCTGCCCAGCACCGCCAGAGCTCCCAGTCTGCCCAGCACCGCCAGAGCTCCCAGTCTGCCCAGCACCGCCAGAGCTCCCAGTCTGCCCAGCACCGCCAGAGCTCCCAGTCTGCCCAGCACCGCCAGAGCTCCCAGTCTGCCCAGCACCGCCAGAGCTCCCAGTCTGCCCAGCACCGCCAGAGCTCCCAGTCTGCCCAGCACCGCCAGAGCTCCCAGTCTGCCCAGCACCGCCAGTGCCGCCAGTCAGCCCAGCGCCGCCAGTCTGCCCAGCGCCGCCAGTGCCGCCAGTCTGCCCAGTGCCGCCAGTGCCGCCAGTCTGCCCAGTCTGCCCAGCGCCGCCAGTGCTCCCAGTCTGCCCAGCGCCGCCAGTGCTCCCAGTCTGCCCAGCGCCGCCAGTGCTCCCAGTCTGCCCAGCGCCGCCAGTGCTCCCAGTCTGCCCAGCGCCGCCAGTGCTCCCAGTCTGCCCAGCGCCGCCAGTGCTCCCAGTCTGCCCAGCGCCGCCAGTGCTCCCAGTCTGCCCAGCGCCGCCAGTACCGCCAGTCTGCCCAGCGCCGCCAGTCCTCCCAGCGCCGCCAGACAACCAGTCTCTTCCAGATCTGCCAGACAACCAGTCTCTTCCAGATCTGCCAGACAACCAGTCTCTTCCAGATCTGCCAGACAACCAGTCTCTTCCAGATCTGCCAGACAACCAGTCTCTTCCAGATCTGCCAGACAACCAGTCTCTTCCAGATCTGCCAGACAACCAGTCTCTTCCAGATCTGCCAGACAACCAGTCTCTTCCAGATCTGCCAGACAACCAGTCTCTTCCAGATCTGCCAGACAACCAGTCTCTTCCAGATCTGCCAGACAACCAGTCTCTTCCAGATCTGCCAGACAACCAGTCTCTTCCAGATCTGCCAGACAACCAGTCTCTTCCAGATCTGCCAGACAACCAGTCTCTTCCAGATCTGCCAGACAACCAGTCTCTTCCAGATCTGCCAGACAACCAGTCTCTTCCAGATCTGCCAGACAACCAGTCTCTTCCAGATCTGCCAGACAACCAGTCTCTTCCAGATCTGCCCGACAACCAGTCTCTTCCAGATCTGCCCGACAACCAGTCTCTTCCAGATCTGCCCGACAACCAGTCTCTTCCAGATCTGCCCGACAACCAGTCTCTTCCAGATCTGCCCGACAACCAGTCTCTTCCAGATCTGCCCGACAACCAGTCTCTTCCAGATCTGCCCGACAACCAGTCTCTTCCAGATCTGCCCGACAACCAGTCTCTTCCAGATCTGCCCGACAACCAGTCTCTTCCAGATCTGCCCGACAACCAGTCTCTTCCAGATCTGCCCGACAACCAGTCTCATCCAGATCTGCCCGACAACCAGTCTCATCCAGATCTGCCCGACAACCAGTCTCTTCCAGATCTGCCCGACAACCAGTCTCTTCCAGATCTGCCCGACAACCAGTCTCTTCCAGATCTGCCCGACAACCAGTCTCTTCCAGATCTGCCCGACAACCAGTCTCTTCCAGATCTGCCCGACAACCAGTCTCTTCCAGATCTGCCCGACAACCAGTCTCTTCCAGATCTGCCCGACAACCAGTCTCTTCCAGATCTGCCCGTCAACCTAGATCTAGATCGGCCAGACAACCAGGATTTACCGGAGCCTACTACCTGCCTGAGCTTCCTCTCAGTACTGAGCTTCCTTTCAGTACTGGGCTTCCTCTCTGTACTGGGCTCCCTCTCTGTACTGGGCTCCCTCTCAGTACCGGGCTTCCCCTCAGTACTGGGCTGCTTCGGTCCCGGGCTGCTCCTCTGTCCCGAGCTGCCCCTCTGTCCCGGGCTGCCCCTCTGTCCCGAGCTGCCCCTCTGACCCGAGCTGCCCCTCTGTCCCGAGCTGCCCCTCTGTCCCGAGCTGCCCCTCTGTCCCGAGCTGCCCCTCTGTCCCGAGCTGCCCCTCTGTCCCGAGCTGCCCCTCTGTCCCGAGCTGCCCCTCTGTCCCGAGCTGCCCCTCTGTCCCGAGCTGCCCCTCTGTCCCGAGCTGCCCCTCTGTCCCGAGCTGCCCCTCTGTCCCGAGCTGCCCCTCTGTCCCGAGCTGCCCCTCTGTCCCGAGCTGCACCTCTGTCCCGAGCTGCCCCTCTGTCCCGAGCTGCCCCTCTGTCCCGAGCTGCCCCTCTGTCCCGAGCTGCCCCTCTGTCCCGAGCTGCCCCTCTGTCCCGAGCTGCCCCTCTGTCCCGAGCTGCCCCTCTGTCCCGAGCTGCCCCTCTGTCCCGAGCTGCCCCTCTGTCCCGAGCTGCCCCTCTGTCCCGAGCTGCCCCTCTGTCCCGAGCTGCCCCTCTGTCCCGAGCTGCCCCTCTGTCCCGAGCTGCCCCTCTGTCCCGAGCTGCCCCTCTGTCCCGAGCTGCCCCTCTGTCCCGAGCTGCCCCTCGGTCCCGAGCTGCCCCTCGGTCCCGAGCTGCCCCTCGGTCCCGAGCTGCCCCTCGGTCCCGAGCTGCCCCTCGGTCCCGAGCTGCCCCTCGGTCCCGAGCTGCCCCTCGGTCCCGAGCTGCCCCTCGGTCCCGAGCTGCCCCTCGGTCCCGAGCTGCCCCTCGGTCCCGAGCTGCCCCTCGGTCCCGAGCTGCCCCTCGGTCCCGAGCTGCCCCTCGGTCCCGAGCTGCCCCTCGGTCCCGAGCTGCCCCTCGGTCCCGAGCTGCCCCTCGGTCCCGAGCTGCCCCTCGGTCCCGAGCTGCCCCTCGGTCCCGAGCTGCCCCTCAGTTATGTGGGGATCAGGGTGAGGACTATTAGGCCATGGTCGGCGGAGAAGGTGGATTATCCTAGGACGCGAAGGGGAGGAACTAGGACATTTATGGAGTAGGGTCCACGTCCCGAGCCAGAACCGCCACCATGGACAGACGCCCACCCGGACCCTCCCTATGCTCTTGAGGTGCGTCCCGGAGTCCGCACCTTAGGGGGGGGGTTCTGTCACGCCTTGGTCATTGTATCTTGTGTTTTTGTTATATGTTTAGGTAGGCCAGGGTGTGACATGGGTTTATATGTTGTATTTCGTATTGGGGTTTGTATTAATTGGGAGTGTGTATTATTAGGGGTGTGTCTAGTTAGGCTTGGCTGCCTGAGGCGATTCCTAATTGGAGTCAGCTGATTCTCGTTGTCTCGGATTGGGAACCGTATTTAGGCAGCCTGAGTGCGCGTTGTATTTCGTGGGTGATTGTACCTGTCTTAGTGTTAGTCACCAGAGAGGCTGTATGAGTTTCATTCGTTTGTTGTTTTCTTCTTCCGTTATTTCATGTACCGTATTAGCTTCACTAAAAGTCATGAGTAACCTACACGCTGCATTTCGGTCTGACTTACTTCAAACAACAGACGAATATCATTACACAATAGTAGTTTAAGAAATGAGCTTCAGTGGGTTTTTTTGTGGTTTTGGAACTAAACTGTTCATTTAGTACATGATTTAGCTGTAATGAATTATAGGTCAAATGAATAATGTTCATTTAGTACATGATTTAGCTGTAATGAATTATAGGTCTAATGAATGTAATTTGACCCAATATTTTGGCCTTAAAAAGTAAATTAACCATTTTGTCTGCTCTGAGTCTCCGATTTATAGTTTTGCATAAGCAAAGTTGAAGATATTCTTATGTTATTTAATGGTGTTTATTTTTTGCAAGACATTTTATATAACATTGAAGATATTCTATTTGTTATTTTAGTAGTTCTACCAGTTATGAACACATTGCTCAATGTTATTTTTTATTTTTTTAAATCAACCCCAGTGGTTTTCTGGGACTAGCTACAGTAATACGCTTTCTTTTTTTGTTGCAGTGGCAGCGTTTCAGTATTGAGTAGTAGCCTTTTGGTAATGAATATTGTTTTGATATCTAGTCTTATGATGCTAAATCTGGTATCAGTATTGAAAGCTCAGCCACTACTGCCAGATGACTTAAAGGAAATCTCCACCCAAAAACAATCTTTTGGTATGTTTCATTAGTCCATTGTTGACATCATAGGATGCAAAATGCATCATACAGGGATGATTTCTGTTTTTTGAAAGTTACATATCTTGAAAACTTGATTGCTGACAAGCAACACTTTTTGGTACTATGTCAACAACGGACTAATGAACAAAATGCCAAAAGATAGATTTTGGGTGGAGTTTTCCTATAACCTTCTCACAGAGCCCTGGGCGTTAAATGATTAACACCATGTACACAAAGGGCAAGCCCCCGTGAGGTTGGCAGGGATACTAGGCATTCCACATTACTTTCATGAATATTCAGTTGTAGTTGATAGACTCCAGTTCCATTTTTTTAAATACGTTGTATTTGGGTAGAACAGTGGATTTTTGTGCACAAACACAAAGCCGTAGCAGTTTGTTTGCTCTCACAGTAACTCTTAATGAAGAGTTACATTATGAATGTGTGCTGGAATATTGCTACAATATAAAAACTCTAGTTTATTTATCCTTAATTTTACCAGGCTATTCTTATTGAAATACAGTATACAGTGCATTCAGGAAGTATTCAGGCCCCTTGACTTTTTCCAAATTTTGTTACGTTACATCCTTATACTTAAATTGATTCAATTTGGGTTTTTTCCTCATCAATCTACACACAATGCCCCATAATGACAAAGTGACAACAGTTTTTAATTTTTTATTTGATCATCTATAAAAAATAGAACTTATTTACACAAGTATTCAGTCTCTTTGCTCTGAGACTTGAAATTGAGCTCAGGTGCATCCTGTTTCCATTGATCATCCTTGAGATGTTTCTACAACTTGATTGGTGTCCACCTGTGGTAAATTCAATGGATTGGACATGATTTGGAAAGGCACACACCTGTCTATGTAAGGTCCCACAATTGACCGTGCATGTCAGAGCAAAAACTAAGCTATGAGGTCGAAGGAATTGTCCGTAGAGGGCAGGGACGGGATTGTGTCGAGGCACAGATCTGGGGAAGGGTACCAAAAGATTTCTGCAGCATTGAAGGTCCCCAAGAACACAGTGGCCTCCATCATTCTTAAATGGAAGAAGTTTGGAACCGCCAAGACTCCTCCTAGAGCTGGCCAGCTGGCCAAAATGAGCAATTGTAGGAGAAGGGCCTTTGTCAGGGAGGTAATCAAGAACCCGATGTTCACTCTTCCAGAGTTCCTCTGTGGAGATGGGAGAATCTTCCAGAAGGACAACCATCTCTGCAGCACGCCACCAATCAGGCTTTTATGGTCGAGTGGTCAGATGGATGCCACTCCTCAGTAAAAGGCACATCTCTGGTCTAATGAAACCAAGATTGAACCAAGTGTCACGTCTGGAGGAAACCAGGCCTACTGTGAAGCATGGTGGTGTCGGCATCATGCGGTGGGGATATTTTTCAGTGGCAGGGACTGAGAGACTAGTCAGGATCGAGGGAAAGATGAATGGAACAAATTAGAGATCCTTGATGAAAACCTGCTCCAGAGCACTCAAGACCTCAGACTGGGGCAAAGGTTCACCTTCCAACAGCACAATGACCCTAAACACACAGCCAAGACAACGCAGGAGTGGCTTCTGGACAAGTCTCTGAATGTCCTTGAGTGGCCCAGCTAGAGCCTGGTATTGAGCCAGACCGAACATCTCTGGAGTGACTTGAGAATAGCTGTGCAGCAACGATCCCCATCCAACCTGATAGAGATTGAGAGGATCTGCAGAGAAGAATGGGAGAAACTCCGCAAATACAGGTGTGCCAAGCTTCCAAAGAAGACTCAAGGTTGTTATCGCTGCTAAAGGTGCTTTACCAAAGTACTGAGTAAAGGGTCTGAATACTTATGTAAATGTGATGGTTTTGTATTTTTTTCATACATTTCCAAAAATGTATACAAACCTGTTTTTATTTTGTCATTATGAGGTATTGTATGTAGATAATTTTTTCTCAATCTATTTCATCCATTTTAGGACAAGGCTGTAACGTAACATCGTGTGGAAAAAGTTGAGGGGTCTGAATACTTTCTGAATGCACTGTATATCTCTTCAACAAATTAAATCTATTTCATGTGGTTTAGCGGTGGCTTACAGAGGTCAGTAGGTCCTGGATGTGAGGTTAGATGTGTAGCTAGCTGGTGTGCCTCTGTGAATGCCAGAGAGGTTCTGAGGGCAGAGGGTGTGTCTGTAACAAGAGTTCTTCTGACGCAGTCGATCTGGCCTAAGTACTGACCTTGAAATGAATCCGACCTCCTGTGTCAGTGATGTACTCAAGCTACATTCATCATCACTTACCTGCATTACAGCGCACAGAGATGGAACAGGAGAAAGTGTGGCTAGAGGCTGGCTGGCTTTGACACTGTATATATCTCAACCCAAACTGTCCACGTAAAATGTTAAGAAACATTGAGTGAATGGTCTTCCTGCTCATAGAGAAGCTACTTTCAGATGTGCTATTAATTTATTTATTTGACCATCTCAGTATAATAGACATCTGTGACAAGAGCAAAAAAGCATTCCATGACATTGAAGCTTTTGGCCATAGCTATTCTATATACTCAGGTGTTCTATTAATTTTGTTTTAATTGTCTACCCCAGGGTTTCTATTCATTATATATCTATGTTGTGTTCTATGCCCGCCCCAGGGTTTCTATTCATTCCATATCCATGTTGTGTTCTGCCCAGGGTTCCAGGTGGTGGTTCTCCTGCTCTACCTGAGTGTTCTACTGGGCCTCTACATGGCCCCCCTTTCCATCACCTCCCCCTGCATCATGGACCACACCAACCTCACTCCACGCCCTAATGTCATTGGCCACCAGGGCGCCCCCATGGTGAGTCAGCTGAACCAGCTGCCCAATCAGAGGACTTGTAGGGGGAGGCACCTCCTACACTATGCTTATAGAGTATACATTAACAGACCCATAGATGTAACCTACATAGAGGGCACTAAAGAAACAATGCTGGCCAACAGTTTCTTCATATTTCCACCCACTCACTTCCTTCATACTACCTATGGCTCTATTCTAGTGTATTAATGACCCTCTGAACCCGAGCTGAAAATGGACCAGAAATAGATGCTGTAAACAGACTTATGGGCTTTCTGTAAGCACTATATAGAAACTATAGGCTATTGTATGTGAGAGTCCTTACCTATCAGCTCAATCTATAGATGTAAGATTTCATATGATACCATGTTTAGTATTTCTTCACTTGTTTTCTTCATTCATATCACGTAGTGCTGCATTTCTCCCCAGGCATGCCTTTCCTTTCCGGCATCTAAAAGCATTTGTTTGTTGTATTTTTAAAAAATTGAATTGTGCATTTGATTGAGAGGAAGTGTGAGTGTGTGAGCGAGCCCACGCCTGCTTTGTTTGTCTTGATTTGTTTGACTTGTCAGCCAAACGCTGTATGACTGCATACTATATAAGCCTAGTGCATGAAGAATTCTCATGCTGTTGCCAAAGCCTCACCGCTCAACTCCTAACACAGGGTTTCCCAAACATTTTTGGCCCGTGACCCCATTTTGCTATAAAAAATGATTTGGGACCCCACCAATTAAATTTTTTATTTAATCACCAGCCAATGTTTACTTTTTTAATTTGGGCTATAACAGTCTATTACTGTCTGGCAGTATTTCAATCTGAAGCTGATATGGTTTGAAGTGACTGAAATGCATCAGAAAGGTATTGGGAAGTTCAGAAGATCATCAGGCAATAATGTTGTATGATCTTTTGTGTAGAAAATAACATCATTAGCTAGGTTTCCATCCAATCCAACAGATTTTTCATGCGAATATTATAAAATCTGCATAAAGAAAATATGCCAATTTTCCACCAAACTGACTTGTTTGCAGATAAAAATCAGTGCGTACTGACAGTGCACATAAAATGTACTTTTTCACCTAAGTGTTGATGTACCAAATAAAAATAGAATGTTCAATGTGTTTCCATGGCATTTTCAACACTTCCAATAGTTTTGTCACAAACTGTTGTGTTAAATAGCAAATAGGCCTACTCTGGTCTTCGCACGTGCACTCTAGCCAACAGCTCGCAGATACAATGAGCAAAACAATATTTGCTCATAATTCATTTTACAGACACCACAAGATCCCACCATGTCGAACTAACAAATGACTTTTTGGCATCTATAAAATGGTACCGAAACTTCCTGTTTCCATCACAGCTGTCGTGATTTTTTTTTTACTGTATGACTTGCATATAAACTGTGGATGGAAACGTGGTTACAGATTTTCTTTTTCTCCCTGTCTAATTTAGTGCTTGATCTTGTCCACTCGGTTCTAACAGCTTGTGGGCAAAGTAAAGGGAAACCACACATACCAACATGTTCCTGAGAGTCATGTCTTTCAGTGATGGGGTCATAATAATTTGTAGCTTAAACCATTCAAAAGCCACATTTGTAGGAAGGAAACAGAAACCGCTCTGTTTAATATAACTGCATCTAGTGGTTACCAGATGTTACTGACGGTAACCCCTTGTTCGATGAACTAAGTGTGAATTTGCTCTCGCGACCCCAATCAGGCTTCCCTAGTTTGAGAAACACTGTCCTAACGACTCGTACACATGACACATCCAGCGAGCTGCAGACACACACACCCCTGCTCTGCTCCCCAACCAGCCAGTTGGGGCATGTTACAGTAGTTGATCACCCCAGAAGTAAAACACTGTGGTGGAATTAACAGTCTTAAAGACCTGAACTCCCCCAGGACACACCACATGACCCACTCTGTTTACCAGCAGCACTTTACATTGACTTTCCCAGGCTTCCAGTCCCCTCACAGTATTACATTTTGAACTACAGTATCACTGACTTATCAGTTTGACCCATGTGGCCTGGTATTGTGTATTGCACAAGTCATTATGTTCAATAGTCTGTTGTTTATCAAACATGAGCTCATAACCCATGACTTTTAACTGGAATCCATTCTCAAAGTTTCCTGACAGCCATTTAAAGGGACATTTAAAAAAATTGTCAAATTCATATTCATCTCCAGCACAACCCCAACAACATACTATGTAAAAATGGTGCATTTCAACTGAGTATTAGACTTCTGAAACCTATATGAAACTGTGAACTCTCAGATTGCAGTAAGGTATATGAACTTCTCTGACCTCCAAGATACATTAATATAATGTATGTACTGATGTTCCTCTCCCGTCTGTCTGTAGCTGGCTCCAGAGAACACTATCCTGTCTTTCCAGAGGGCTCTGCAGATGAACGTCAGTGGGCTGGAGGCTGACGTGGCCATCAGGTACGCACACACGCGCACACACGCACGCGCACACGCACACACACACACACACACACACACACACACACACACACACACACACACACACATGCACACGCACACCGAAAGAGACTCAGTGCAGCCAAACTAGATCAGTAGGGAGTCCCGTCAAGTCTGTTGTGGTTGATGGAGGAGTCCAGCCAAGCACAGGTCATTCTGCTGGTCTGGCCCTCCTGTTCAGGATTCAAACCCTTAGTCAGGCAGGCAGGCAGCATGACAGAAAGCCAAGTCTAGGTCCAAAAGGCTTCTTAGCAGCTTCTACCTCCACAAGCCATAAGACACTTGAACAGCTAATCAAATGGTTACCCAGACTATTTGCATTGCCCCCCCCCCCTTTCAGTTGCTGCAACTCGCTGTTTATTATCTATGCATAGTCACTTTACCACTACCTATATATTACCTCAACTAACCGGTGACAGTTTTAGCAGCAGTAGCAGTGGTGGTGGTAGCAGCGGTGGTAGTTGCAGTTTTAGCGGTGGTGGTATCGGTAGCAGCAGCGGTATCAGTAGCAGCAGCGGTATCAGTAGCAGCAGCGGTATCAGTAGCAGCGGTAGTAGTAGTAACAGTTTTAGCAGCGGTAGCAGCAGCGGTAGTAGTAGTAACAGTTTTAGCAGTAGTAGTAACAGTTTTAGCAGTAGTAGTAACAGTTTTAGCAGTAGTAGTAACAGTTTTAGCAGTAGTAGTAAGTTTTTTAGCAGTAGTAGTAACAGTTTTTTAGCAGTAGTAGTAACAGTTTTTTTAGCAGTAGTAGTAACAGTTTTTTAGCAGTAGTAGTAACAGTTTTAGCAGTAGTAGTAACAGTTTTAGCAGTAGTAGTAACAGTTTTAGCAGTAGTAGTAGTAACAGTTTTAGCAGTAGTAGTAGTAACAGTTTTAGCAGTAGTAGTAGTAACAGTTTTAGCAGTAGTAGTAGTAACAGTTTTAGCAGTAGTAGTAGTAACAGTTTTAGCAGTAGTAGTAGTAACAGTTTTAGCAGTAGTAGTAGTAACAGTTTTAGCAGTAGTAGTAGTAACAGTTTTAGCAGTAGTAGTAGTAACAGTTTTAGCAGTAGTAGTAGTAACAGTTTAGCAGTAGTAGTAGTAACAGTTTTAGCAGTAGTAGTAGTAACAGTTTTAGCAGTAGTAGTAGTAGTAACAGTTTTAGCAGTAGTAGTAGTAGTAACAGTTTTAGCAGTAGTAGTAGTAGTAACAGTTTTAGCAGTAGTAGTAGTAGTAACAGTTTTAGCAGTAGTAGTAGTAGTAACAGTTTTAGCAGTAGTAGTAGTAGTAACAGTTTTAGCAGTAGTAGTAGTAGTAACAGTTTTAGCAGTAGTAGTAGTAGTAACAGTTTTAGCAGTAGTAGTAGTAGTAACAGTTTTAGCAGTAGTAGTAGTAGTAACAGTTTTAGCAGTAGTAGTAGTAACAGTTTTAGTAGTAGTAGTAGTAGTAACAGTTTTAGTAGTAGTAGTAGCGGTAACATTTTTAGCATTAGCAGTAACAGTTTTAGCATTAGCAGCAGCGGTAGTAACAGTTTTAGCATTAGCAGCAGCGGTAGCAGTCGCAGCCATAGTAGTTGCAGTTTTAGCAGTAGCAGCGGTGAAGGTGGTGGTGGTGGTGGTAGTAGTAGTAGCAGCAGTGGTATCAGTAGCAGTGGTAGTAGTTGCAGTTTTAGCAGTGGTAGTAGCAGTTGTAACAGTTTTAGCATTAGCAGCAGCGGTAGTAGTAGTAGTAGTAGTAGTAGCAGCGGTAGTAGTTTTAGCAGTAGCGGTGGCGGCGGCAGCAGCAGGAGGAGGAGGACACCGGAAAGCTAAGTCTAGGTCCAAAAGACTTCTTAGCAGCTTCTACCCCCAAGCCATAAGACGGCTCCTGAACAGCTAATCAAATGGTTACCCAGACTATTTACACTGCCCCCCGCCCCTTTCAGCTGCTGCTACTCGCTGTTTATTATCTATGCATAGTCACTTTAACACTACCTACATATTACCTCAACTAACCGGGGACAGTTTTAGCAGCAGTAGCACTGGTGGTAGCAGCAGTGGTAGTAGCAGCGGTAGCAGTAGCAGCCATAGTAGTTGCAGTTTTAGCAGTAGCAGCGGTGAAGGTGGTGGTGGTAGTAGTAGTAGTAGCAGCAGTGGTATCAGTAGCAGTGGTAGTAGTTGCAGTTTTAGCAGTTGTAACAGTTTTAGCATTAGCAGCAGCGGTAGTAGTAGTAGTAGCAGCGGTAGTAGTTTTAGCAGTAGCGGTGGCGGCAGCAGGAGTAGGAGGACACCGGAAAGCTAAGTCTAGGTCCAAAAGGCTTCTTAGCAGCTTCTACTATTTGAATTGCCCCACCCCTTTAAGCTGCTGCTACTCTGTTTATTATCTATGCACTGTCACTCTAACACTACCTACATATTACTTCAACTAACCGGTGACAGTTTTAGCAGTAGTAGCAGCGGTTTTAGTAGTAGCAGCAGCAGTAGTAGCATCGGTTTTAGTAGAAGTAGCAGCGGTTTTAGTAGAAGTAGCAGCGGTTTTAGTAGTATCAGCAGCAGTTTTAGCAGTAGCAGCGGTAGTTGCAGCAGCGGTTTTAACAGCAGCAGTTTTAGCAGTAGCAGCGGTAATAGTAGCAGTAGCAGCGGTACCAGTACTAGCCATTTTAGCTTTCGAATTAGTAGTTTTAGTAGTAGCAGCAGCAGTTTTAGCAATAGCAGAGGTAGTAGTAGCAGTTTTAGCAGCGGTAGCAGTAGCAGCGGTAGCAGTAGCAGCGGTAGTAGTAGCAGCGGCAGTAGTAGTAGCAGCAGTAGTAGTAGCAGCAGTAGTAGTAGCAGCAGTAGTAGTAGCAGCAGCGGTAGTAGTAGTATTAGCAGCAATTTTAGCAGTAGCAGCGGTAGTAGCAGTAGCCCTTTTAGCAGTAGCAGCGGTAGTAGCAGTAGCCCTTTTAGCAGCAGCAGCGGTAGTAGCAGTAGCCCTTTTAGCAGTAGCAGCGGTAGTAGCAGTGAGCAGCGGTAGCAGCGGTAGTAGCAGTAGCAGCAGTAGCAGCGGTAGTAGCAGTAGCAGCGGTAGTAGCAGTAGCAGCGGTAGTAGCAGTAGCAGCGGTAGTAGCAGTAGCAGCGGTAGTAGCAGTAGCAGCGGTAGTAGCAGTAGCCCTTTTAGCAGTAGCAGCGGTAGTAGCAGTAGCCCTTTTAGCAGTTGCAGCGGTAGTAGCAGTAGCCCTTTTAGCAGTAGCAGCGGTAGTAGCAGTAGCAGCGGTAGTAGCAGTAGCAGCGGTAGTAGCAGTCGCTCTTTTAGCAGTAGCAGCGGTAGTAGCAGTAGCCCTTTTAGCAGTAGCAGCGGTAGTAGCAGTAGCCCTTTTAGCAGTTGCAGCGGTAGTAGCAGTAGCCCTTTTAGCAGTAGCAGCGGTAGTAGTAGTAGCAGTTTTAGCAGCGGTAGCAGCGGTAGCAGTAGCAGCGGTAGTAGTAGCAGCGGTAGTAGTAGCAGCAGCGGTAGTAGTAGTAGTAGTATTAGCAGCAGTTTTAGCAGTAGCAGCGGTAGTAGCAGTAGCCCTTTTAGCAGTAGCAGCGGTAGTAGCAGTAGTCCGTTTAGCAGTAGCAGCGGTAGTAGCAGTAGCCCTTTTAGCAGTGGTAGTAGTAGTATAAGTTTTAGCAGCGGTAGCAGTTTTAGCAGTAGTAGCAGCGATAGTAGCAGTAGCCCTTTTAGCAGTTGCAGCGGTAGTAGCATTAGCCCTTTTAGCAGTAGCAGCGGTAGTAGCAGTAGCAGCCTTGGTGGTAGTAGTTTTATCAGTTGTGGTGGTATTAGTTGTAGCTGCGGTGGTAGTAGTAGCGGTTTTAGCAGTAGCAGCAGTAGTTGTAGCCCTTTTAGCAGAAGTTGTGGTGGTGGTGGTAGAAGTAGCAGCCAGGACAGCACTTTCATAGACCCATGGCTGTTTTTAGATAACATGAGATGGATGACAAGATGAGCTAGAAGAGAAAATTCCATAGAGGACATGCTTGTGAATGAGTTTGGCTGGAGTGTGCGTTTGCGCACATAGATGTTTGTTTATTTATTTATTTCACCTTATTTAACCAGGTAGGCAAGTTGAGAACAAGTTCTCATTTACAATTGCGACCTGGCCAAGATAAGTTGAGAATCTGTGCTATGATTTAAAGATTGCTGTACACCAGCGGAACCCATCCAACTTGAAGGAGCTGGAGCAGTTTTGGCTTGAAGAATGGGCAAAAAACCCAGTGGCTAGATGTGCCAAGAGACTTGCAGCTGTAATTGCTGCACAAGGTGGCTCAATCAAATCAAATATTATTTGTCACATACACATGGTTAGCAGATGTTAATGTGAGTGTAGCGAAATGCTTGTGCTTCTAGTTCAGACTATGCAGTAATAACCAACGAGTGATCTAACCTAACAATTTCACAACAACTACCTTATACACACAAGTGTCAAAGGATGAAGAATATGTACATAAAGATATATGAATGAGTGATGGTACGGAACGGCATAGGCAAGATGCAGTAGAGGGTATCGAGAACAGTATATACATATGAGATGAGTAATGTAGGGTATGTAAACATTATATTAAGTGGCATTGTTTTTAAAGTGGCTAGTGATACATTTTTTACATGAATTTTTCCATTATTAAAGTGGTTGGAGTCGGTATGTTGGCAGCAGCCACTCAATGTTAGTGGTGGCTGTTTAAGTCTGATGGCCTTGAGATAGAAAGTGTTTTTCAGTCTCTCGGTCCCTGCTTTGATGCACCTGTACTGACCTCGGCCTTCTGGATGATAGCTGGGTGAACAGACAGTGGCTCGGGTGGTTGTTGTCCTTGATGATCTTTATGGCCTTCCTGTGACATCGGGTAGTGTAGGTGTCCTGGAGTGCAGGTAGTTTGCCCCCGGTGATGCGTTGTGCAGACCTCACTACCCTCTGGAGAGCCTTACGGTTGTGGGTGGAGCAGTTACCTTACCAGGCGGTGATACAGCCCGACAGGATGCTCTCGATTGTGCATCTGTAAAAGTTTGAGTGCTTTTGGTGACCACCTGAATTTCTTGAGCCTTCTGAGGTTGAAGAGGCGCTGCTGCGCCTTCTTCACCATGCTGTCTGTATGGGTGGACCAATTCAGTTTGTCCGTGATGTATACGCCGAGGAACTTAACTTACTACCCTCTCCACTACTGTCTCGTTGATGTGGATAGGGCGGGTGCTCCCTCTGCTGTTTCCTGAAGTCTACGATCATCTCCTTTGTTTTGTTGACGTTGAGTGTGAGGTTATTTTCCTGACACCACACTCAGAGGACCCTCACCTCCTCCCTGAAAGCCGTCTCATCGGTGTTGGTAATCAAGCCTGCCACTGTACTGTCGTCTGCAAACTTGATTTGAGTTGGAGGTGTGCATGGCCACGCAGTCGTGGGTGAACAGGGAGTACAGGAGAGGGCTCAGAACGCACCCTTGTGGGGTCCTAGTGTTGAGCGGGGTGGAGATGTTGTTACCTACCCTCACCACCTGGGGGCGGCTCATCAGGAAGTCCAGTTACACAGGGCGGGGTTGAGACCCAGGGTCTCGAGCTTGATGACGAGTTTGGAGGGTATTATGGTGTGAAATGCTGAGCTGTAGTCGATGAACAGCATTCTCACATAGGTATTCCTCTTGTCCAGATGGGTTAGGGCAGTGTGCAGTGTGGTTGCAATTGCGTCGTCTGTGGACCTATTGGGGCGGTAAGCAAATTGGAGTGGGTCTAGGGTGTCAGGTAGGGTGGAGGTGATATGATCCTTGACTAGTCTCTCAAAGCACTTCATGATGACGGAAGTGAGTGCTACGGGGCGGTAGTCGTTTAGCTCAGTTACCTTAGCTTTCTTGGGAACAGGAACAATGGTGGCCCTCTTGAAGCATGTGGGAACAGCAGACTGAGATAAGGATTGATTGAATATGTTCATAAACACACCAGCCAGCTGGTTTGTGCATGCTCTGAGGATGCCGTCTGGGCCTGCAGCCTTGCGAGGGTTAACACTTTTAAATGTTTTACTCACGTCGGCTGCAGTGAAGGAGAGTCCGTAGGTTTTGGTAGCGAGCCGTGTCAGTGGCACTGTCTTGTCCTCAAAGCAAGCAAAGAAGTTGTTTAGTCTGTCTGGGAGCAAGACATCCTGGTCCGTGACGGGGACGGTTTTCATTTTATAATCCGTGATTGACTGTAGACTCTGTCACATACCTTTTGTGTCTGAGCCGTTGAATTGCGACTCTACTTTGTCTCTATACTGACGCTTAGCTTGTTTGATTGCCTTGCGGAGGGAATAGCTACACTGTTTGTATTCGGTCATGTTTCCGGTCACCTTGCCCTGGCTAAAAGCAGTGGTTCGCGCGAATTCTGCCATCGTTCCACAGTTTCTGGTTTGGGAATGTTTTAATAGTTGCTGTGGGTACGACATCGCCGATGCACTTGCTAATAAACTCGCTCACCGAATCAGCGTATTTGTCAATGTTGTTTGACGCAATGCGGAACATATCCCAATCCACGTGATCGAAGCAATCTTGATGCGTGGAATCAGATTGTTCCGACCAGCGTTGAACAGACCTGAGTACGGGAGCTTCCTGTTTTAGTCTCTGTCAATAGGCAGGGAACAACACAATGGAGTCGTGGTCAGCTTTCCCGAAAGGAGGGCGGGGGAGGGCCTTATATGCGTTGCGGAAGTTAGAATAACAATGATCCAGGGTTTTACCAGCCCTGGTAGCACAATCGATATGCTGATCTTGTTTTCAGATTAGCCTCGTTAAAATCCCCAGCTACAATGAATGCAGCCTCAGGATATGTGGTTTCCAGTTTACATAGTCAAATAACGTTCGTTCAGGGCCGGCCATCTCTGTCTGCTTGGGGAGGAATATATGCGGCTGTGATTATAATCTAAGAGGATTATCTTCGTAGATTATGTGGTTGACATTTGATTGTGAGGAATTCTAAGTCAGGTGAACAGAAGGACTTGAGTTCCTGTATGTTGTTATGATCACACCACGTCTCATTAATCATAAGGCATACCCCCTGCCCCTCTTCTTACCAGAAAGATGCTTGTTTCTGTCGGCGCGATGCGTGAAGAAACCAGGTGGCTGTACTGACTCCGATAGCGTGTCTCAAGTGAGCCATGTCTCCGTGAAGCAAAGAACGTTAGTCTCTTATGTCTCTCTGGAATGCTACCTTTGCTCGAATTTCATCAACCTTGTTGTCATGAGACTGGACATTGGCGAGTAGTATGCTCAGGAGCGGTGCGCGATGTGCCCATCTCCGGAGCCTGACCAGAAGACCGCTTCGTCTGCCCCTTTTACGCCGTCGTTGTTTTGATTCGCCGGCTGGGATCCGATCCATTGTCCTTGGTGGTGGGCAAAACAGAGGATCCGGTTCGGGAAAGTCGTATTCCTGGTCGTAATGATGGTGAGTTGACGTTGCTCTTATATCCAGTAGTTCCTCCAGGCTGTATGTAATAAAACCTAAGATTACCTGGGGTACCAATGTAAGAAATAACACGAAAAAAACAAAATTACTACATAGTTTCCTAGGAACGTGACACGAGGCGGCCATTGACTTTGGGGGGGGGTGAATAGTTATGCACGCTCAAGTTCTTTTCTCTTTTTTTTTTTTTTTTTTTTTTTTAAACTTACGTCTTGTTTGTGTCACAATAAAACATATTTTGCATCATCAAAGTGGTAGGCATGTTGTGTAAATCAAATGATACAAACCCCCCAAAAATCTATTTTAATTCTAGGTTGTAAGGCAACAAAATAGGAAAAATGCCAAGGGAGGTGAATACTTTTGCAATCCACTGTATGTGTGATAGGCTGGGCTCTGGGCTCATGGTGGAGATGACTAATGAAACCTAAACAGGGCCTGGGCCAGGCTCTATACATCTGCCTGACCAGAGACACAGGAAAGCTATGCACGAGTGTGTACACACGCACAAACACTTGTGCGCGCACACACACACACACGCACAAACACTTGTGCGCACACACACACACACACACACACATCTGAAAGGACAGAGGTCATTCTGGCACGTATTAAATATTTCAGTCACACTAAATGGTCACTAAAAACAATGAGGAATGATAGGTTACATGATGTTTTTGTCCGATTTAGTTGCTTGGGATGGAATCTGACAAAAGTGTTGCGATTCTTCTGTTGAATTTGACAAAACAAATGTGTAGGTAATTTGTCGTTTTCCATGTCTTACAACCTGAGGTTAACTGAAAAGGTGGGGAAATTATTTGTCATTCAAAGCGAAGGTAAAGCAAGCAACATGAAAGTAGCTGTGATGTAAAGCTAGTTATGTTGTAAGAAATTCTACAAAATATCACGGGATATAAAAATCTGAGTTTCTGAGAAATAAGATCATATCATATTGAAAAAACTGTACGGCAATGAATATACTATTTTATTAGTAGACCTGACTGTTTAACTCTTTCCTGTCCTAGCTTTGACGGGGTGCCATTTCTGATGCGAGACCGCACCTTGAGGAGGACGACAGATGTGGGGAAGGTGTTTCCAGCCAGACAGCTGGACGATGCCTCCTCATTCAACTGGACAGACTTACACAGCCTCAATGCCGGCCAGTGGTTCCTCAAGGTACCACAATATTATTCACAACCCGCTAGGGAGGTATGGTACGGTCTGTCACATCCTCTCTAGGGAGGAATGGTACGGTCTGTCACATCCTCTCTAGGGAGGAATGGTACGGTCTGTCACATCCTCTCTAGGGAGGTATGGTACGGTCTGTCACATCCTCTCTAGGGAGGAATGGTACGGTCTGTCACATCCTCTCTAGGGAGGAATGGTACGGTCTGTCACATCCTCTCTAGGGAGGAATGGTACGGTCTGTCACATCCTCTCTAGGGAGGAATGGTACGGTCTGTCACATCCTCTCTAGGGAGGAATGGTATGGTCTGTCACATCCTCTCTAGGGAGGAATGGTACGGTCTGTCACACCCTCTCTAGGGAGGAATGGTAGGGTCTGTCACAACCCGCTAGGGAGGAATGGTACTGTCTGTCACACCCTCTGAGGAATGGTACTGTCTGTCACATCCTCTCTAGGGAGTAATGGTATGGTCTGACACACCCTCTCTAGGGAGGAATGGTATACTCTTATGCCATCTTTCGCTCTCTGAAGGTTTTTAATCATGCAGTAATCACACCCCCCTTTCTTTCACTAGGCCTATATTTCTCCTCCAAGCTTTGGGTCCATTTCATTGCCACTCGGCAAATAGGAAATCTGATAAATGTAGAGGAAGTGCCCAATTTTATCAATCAAGATTACTTCACTGGATTGAGTTCAAATAGAATTGACCCAAACCCTGATCTCATCTCTCATCATAAAGTGGTGTATTATTACGATTGCCATATAATCTTATAAATAGAGTAAATTGATCAGATTGACTGTGAGTACCTGTGTGCATTCTCCTCTAGGACGACCCCTTCTGGACGGTCCAGTCCATGGCTCAGAGGGAGGTGATGCTGGTGGGGAACCAGGGCGTGTGTAGTCTGGAGCAGCTGCTGAGGCTAGCCTCCCTCCATAACCAGACAGTGGTTTTCAGCCTGCGACGACCCCCGCACAGACACCCCTGCTACCACAGTTGGATCAACGATACCCTGGAAGTCATACGCCTATCTGGGATTCCACAGCACCTGGTGAGACAGGCAACACTCGTGTACCCGACACCGATAGGGGTCCTTTGTAGCTCAGTTGGTAGAGCAATGGCGCTTGTAATGCCAGGGTAGTGGGTTTGAATCTCAGGATCACCCATACTTAAAATGTATGCACACATTATTGATTTAAGTCTCTTTGGATTAAAGCATCTGCTAAATGGCATATTATTATATAATATTATTATTATAGATAGTGGACAGAACCTTGTTAGGGCTCAGACACTGTCCCCCTGGGTTATCTAGGGAAATCAAGAGGAGGAGAACAGCACTCATAGTGGAGAGAGGGAACTGACTACTGTCAGCTTGAGGCTGACCTGAAGATTGCCTGTGACATCCATCACTGTCACCAATGTAATAATCATTACTCTGTCACCACTGATGTCACTAACTGCACATCTACATGTCCCATAAGTAATCTGAGCTGTCTGTGTGCGTGTGTCTGTTTGTCTGTGCGTGTGTCTCGGGCCGGTGTGCGTGTGTCTCGGGCCGGTGTGCGTGTGTCTCGGGCCGGTGTGCGTGTGTCTCGGGCCGGTGTGCGTGTGTCTCGGGCCGGTGTGCGTGTGTCTCGGGCCGGTGTGCGTGTGTCTCGGGCCGGTGTGCGTGTGTCTCGGGCGGTGTGCGTGTGTCTCGGGCGGTGTGCGTGTGTCTCGGGCCGGTGTGCGTGTCTCGGGCCGGTGTGCGTGTGTCTCGGGCCGGTGTGCGTGTGTCTCGGGCCGGTGTGCGTGTGTCTCGGGCCGGTGTGCGTGTGTCTCGGGCCGGTGTGCGTGTGTCTCGGGCCGGTGTGCGTGTGTCTCGGGCCGGTGTGCGTGTGTCTCGGGCCGGTGTGCGTGTGTCTCGGGCCGGTGTGCGTGTGTCTCGGGCCGGTGTGCGTGTGTCTCGGGCCGGTGTGCGTGTGTCTCGGGCCGGTGTGTGTGTGCGTGTGTCTCGGGCCGGTGTGTGTGTGCGTGTGTCTCGGGCCGGTGTGTGTGTGTGTGTGTCTCGGGCGGTGTGCGTGTGTCTCGGGGCGGTGTGCGTGTGTCTCGGGCGGTGTGCGTGTGTCTCGGGCGGTGTGTCTCGGGCGGTGTGTCTCGGGCGGTGTGTCTCGGGCGGTGTGTCTCGGGCGGTGTGTCTCGGGCGGTGTGTCTCGGCCGGTGCGTGTCTGCGTGCGTCTCGGCCGGTGCGCGTGCGTGTCTGCGTGCGTCTCGGCCGGTGCGCGTGCGTGTCTGCGTGCATCTCGGCCGGTGCGCGTGCGTCTCGGCCGGTGTGCGTGTGTGTCTGCGTGCGTCTCGGCCGGTGTGCGTGCGTGTCTGCGTGCGTCTCGGCCGGTGTGTGTGTGTGCGCGTCTGCGTGCGTCTCGGCCGGTGTGTGTGTGTGCGCGTCTGCGTGCGTCTTGGCCGGTGTGTGTGTGTGCGCGTGCGTCTCGGCCGGTCTGTGTGTGTGTGTCTCGGTCTATCTGTGTGTGTGTTTTGGTCTGTCTGTCTGTGTGCAGGTGATGTGGACCCCAGACTGGGACAGGGGGCAGGTAAGACAGGTGGCTCCAGGGCTTCAGCAGACATCAGTAGAGAAGCTGCCTCCTCAAGTCCTTCACCAGCAGGGAATCAGCAGCCTGCTGCTACGTTACAGCCAAGCCAGCCCCTATGACATCCGGTGGGTTAACAGGCACAGACACACATGCACTGTGTGTGCTTCTTCTGTATATATGTGTGTATGAAATATGAATGTGTCTGTCTGCACCCTCCAGAGAGTTCTCCAGGAGCAACGTGAGTGTGACTTTGTACACGGTCAACGAGCCCTGGCTGTTCTCTGTGCTCTGGTGCAGCGGGGTTTCCTCTGTCTCCTCTGAAGCCCCCAACATCCTCAGAAAGGTGCCTTACCCCATCTGGCTCATGGTAAGTCCCTCACAGCACCCCCTTAGCACTCTCACCATTACCCACACAGCACCCCCTAGCACTCACACCATTACCCCCCACAGCACCCCCTAGCACTCACACCATTACCCCCACAGCACCCCCCTAGCACTCACACCATTACCCCCCACAGCACCCCCCGAGCACTCACACCATTACCCCCCTAGCACTCCCCCCATAACCCCCACAACACCCACCTAGCACTCACACCATTACCCCCCACAGCACCCCCTTAGCACTCACACCATTACCCCCACAGCACCCCCTTAGCACTCACACCATTACCCCCACAACACCCCCCCTAGCACTAGGGCAGCAGGTAGTGGTTAGAGCGCTGGACTAGTAACCGAAAGGTTGCAAGATCGAGTCCACGAGCTGACAAGGTAAAAATCTGGCCTTCTGCCCCTGAACAAGGCAGTTAACCCACTGTTCCTAGGCCATCATTGAAAATAAGAATTTGTTCTTAACTGACTTGCCTATATAAAAAACACCATTACCCCCACAACACCCCCCCTAGCACTCACACCATTACTCCCACAACACCCACCTAACATTCACACCATTACCCCCACTGCACCCCCCCTAGCGCTACTGCCATTATCCCCACAGTACCCCCCCCTAGTACCCACACCATTACCCCCCTAGCACCCACACTGCCCCAGGCCTTCCTGGCACCTCTCTCTGGGTTAGCAGACTGACTCACAGCAGGGAACACAATGGGTGGTCCAGACTAGAATATACAGCCCATCCTGGGTGAGGTTGACATGGAGTTCAGGCTAGCACTGCATCTGTTACCCACCCTGTCTGTCCTGTCTGCTTGCCTGCTAGTCAATATGGCCACTATCTACACCCACAATGTCTGATAGTATGAGGTCTAGGTCTATGTGGGACTTATTATTATTCTGACTAGAGTATTATTTTGTTATTGTCCCATCTGTAACTTGGAGCACCTTTTGATTAACGAGTCCATTATGCATTACACATGAATTACTGTACCTCAATATTACATCATTTTAGGAAGGCATTCTTTGTTCTAGGTTTGTTGCTACCTGGCTGTGAGTTGTTTTAGGAGACAGTGACACCTGGTGGTCTAATGCTGCCATGTGTTTCAGAGTCCAGATGAATACTGTCTGATCTGGGTCGCCGCTGATCTCATCTCCTTCACTGTAGTTATAGGAATTTTTGTATTCCAAAAGTAAGTACTCCTTAAAAAAAAAATATATATAATATGTTGTGATATCCAATTGGTAGTTAGTCTTGTCTCATCGCTGCAACTCCCATGCGGACTCGGGAGAGGCGAGAGCCATGCAAGAGCCATGTGTTCTCCAAAACAGGACCCTGCCAAGCTGCACTGCTTCTTGACACACTGCTCGCTTAACCCAGAAGCCAGCCGCACCAAGATGTCGGAGGAAACACCATATAACTGGTGACCGAAGCCAGCGTGCATGCACCCGGCCGCCGCAAGGAGTCCTAGAGCGCTATGGAACAAGGACATCCCAGCCGGCCAAACCCTCCCCTAACCCGGACAGCGATGGGCCAATTGTGTGCCGCCTCATGGGTCTCCCGGTCACGTCCGGCTGCGACACAACCGGGATCGAAAACCAGATCTGTAGTGACGCCTCTAGCACTGATCAGTGCCTTAGACCGCTGCGCCACTCGGGAGGCCGAGTACTCGGTCATTTTTAAATGTAGTAATCAAGTGTTTTCCTCTTTCTCTTAATTATCTGTAATTGCTGCCATAGTGCCTCTGGCAGCCATTACACAGTTATCACATCCCTTCCTCCCTCAGTGTGTCCGCTTCACACCCTCTCTCCTTCCACACAGCTGTGTGTGTTTTACCTCTCAGGGGCTTAATGCGTAATAATGATATCTGCCATTTAGCAGATGGTTTTATCAATGGACTTAGTCATGCGTCCATACATTTATTACGTATGGGGTGGTCCTGGGATTCAAACCCACTATCCTGGCTCTGCAAGAGCCATGCTCTACCAACTGAACTACAGAGGACCAGCAGGCTCCATGTATGCAGCAGGCGAGATGTTGTACAAGCATACATTAACAGATAACTCTGCATACACACATTAACAGCAAGGCCATTTTACAGCAAGCGTGTTAAAACACAGGGATGGATGAAACACTAGTTATTTGATAAAGCTCATTTACAATGGTAACAGCTTGGCTTTGAGAATCAGAAGTATCTCTCGTCAACCAAACGATGTTTCCCCTTACAGTTGTTTGCACTTAAACCAGAAAGTATGCTTCCTTGAATCTTCTGAAATACTATGGGAATCTGCTAAAAGGAATTGAATCTTCCTTCCTGAGCCATAATGCTGTTGTGGGATGGAGGACAGCAGACCAAGGCCTCCATCCTCTAGTCTTATGTGTGGGTTTGCTATGCTTAGCAAAGTGCTGGCCGTTGCTGGCTTCTAAACTGACTTATTTTAATCTCTCCGCCTTTTCTTCTTTCTTCTTCCTCCTCTCCTTTGCCTGATGTGCATTCTCCTCCTCTTCTCTGCTGCATTTTGGCATCTGGCAGCTATCACATTATCAGGTAACTGAGTCAACTCTGACCCACGATGGTTTCCCTTTTTTATCTTTCTTCCAATAATCTCAGTGAAGCCAGTATCTCCATCCTTTATTTCTATATACGTCATCATTTACATCTTAGATCTCTCTCTTTTTCTCACCTGTATCGTTGTTGTATTTCACTACTGCCACTTCTTGTCCTCCCCGCTAGAGGGTACAGTAAATACAAGCGAGCCTACCACTATTGGCCTTTTAGTGGCAGACGGCGATGATTTCTCCCACACAGCACAAATGCTTGTGTTCACTTTTATCCCGCTTGAGTTTTACTGTTATCGACCGAATGACAGTCTACAAATTAATTCTAGAAATGTATTAGAGGGAAGCGCTCATTTTCATTTATGGTGTTGATTTGGACAAAAGCTCTGCGGAGTTATTGATACATTAGCCAAGACACAATATTGGTAATGTAATCATTTTGATTTACATGCCTCTATTTGCTAATTACCAAAACCAAATGGATTAGGGAAGTACATCTTCTTGCCTCAAATGTTACTCCAGTTGTGATGTTCAAAGCCAGTCACAACCAATGATGTACAGTGGGGAGAACAAGTATATGATACACTGCCGATTTCGCAGGTTTTCCTTTTACAAAGCATGTAGAGGTCTGTAATTTTTATCATAGGTACACTTCAACTGTGAGAGACGGAATCTAAAACAAAAATCTAGAAAATCACATTGTATGATTTTTAAGTAATTGATTTGCATTTTATTGCATGACATAAGTATTTGATCACCTACCAACCAGTAAGAATTCCAGCTCTCACAGACCTGTTAGTTTTTCTTTAAGAATCCCTCCTGTTCTCTACTCATTACCTGTATTAACTGCACCTGTTTGAACTCGTTACCTGTATAAAAGACACCTGTCCACACACTCAATCAAACAGACTCCAACCTCTCCACAATGGCCTAGACCAGAGAGCTGTGTAAGGACATCAGGGTTAAATTGTAGACCTGCACAAGGCTGGGATGGGCTACAGGACATTAGGCAAGCAGCTTGGTGAGAAGGCAACAACTGTTGGCGCAATTATTAGAAAATGGAAGAAGTTCAAGAGGACGATTAATCACCCTGGGTCTGGGGCTCCATGCAAGATCTCACCTCGTGGGGCATCAATGATCATGAGGAAGGTCATGTGGTCTGATGAGACAAAAATAGAGCTTTTTGGTCTAAACTCCACTCGCCGTGTTTGGAGGAAGAAGAAGGATGAGTACAACCCCAAGAACACCATCCCAACCGTGAAGCATGGAGGTGGAAACATTATTTGGGGATGCTTTTCTGCAAAGGGGACAGGACGACTGCACCGTATTGAAGGGAGGGATGGATGGGGCCATGTATCGCGAGATCTTGGCCAACAACCTCCTTCCTTCAGTAAGAGCATTGAAGATGGGTCGTGGCTGGGTCTTCCAGCATGACAACGACCCGAAACACACAGCCAGGGCAACTAAAGAGTGGATCCGTAAGAAGCATCTCAAGGTCCTGGAGTGGCCTAGCCAGTCTCCAGACCTGAACCTAATAGAAAATCTTTGGAGGGAGCTGGAAGTCCGTATTGCCCAGCGACAGCCCCGAAACCTGAAGGATCTGGAGACTGTTTGTATGGGGGAGCGGGCCAAAATCCCTGCTGCAGTGTGTGCAAACCTGGTCAAGAACTACAGGAAATGTATGATCTCTGTAATTGCAAACAAAGGTTTCTGTACCAAATATTAAGTTCTGCTTTTCTGATGTATCAAATACTGATGTCATGCAATGAAATGCAAATCAATTACTTAAAAACCATACATGGATTTTTGTTTTAGATTCCATTCCGTTTCTCACAGTTGAAGTGTACCTAAGATAAATAAAATATATATTTTTTTAAGTTAGACTTCTACATGCTTTGTAAGTAGGAAAACCTGCAAAATCAGCAGTGTATCAAATACTTGTTCTCCCCGCTGTATATAAACTCAGTGGTGTAAATTACTTGAGTAAAAATACTTTCAAGTACTACTTAAGTCATTTTTCTTAGGTATCTGTACTTCACTTTTTATATTTTTGACAACTTTTACTCATACATTACTAAAGAAAAGAATGTACTTTTTACTCCATACATTTTCTCTGACGCCAAAAAGTACTTGTTACATTTTGAATGCTTAGCAGGAAATAAAACAATACATACAATACATCACATACACGTGATAAACAGATGTTATTGCGGATGTCGCGAAATGCTTGTCCTTCTAGCTCCGCCAGTGTAATAATATCTAACAAATTACACAGCATATACACACATACACATCTAAGTAGGAATGAATTAAAACTATATACATATGAACGAGCGATAGAGCGGAACGGACTAAGATACGGTAGAGTAGTATAGGAAACAGATGTCTTTCATAAGCACAACAGTTTTCAGCTGTGCTAACATAATTGTAAAAGGGTTTTCTAATGATTAACTAGACTTTTTAAATGATAAACTTGGATTAGCTAACACAGCGTGCCATTGGAACCCAGGAGTGATGGTTGCTGATAATGAGCCTCTGTACACCTATGTAGATATTCCATAAAAAATCTGCCGTTTCCAGCTGCAATAGTCATTTACAACATTAACAATGTCTACACTGTATTTCTGATTTAATTGTACAGTGCCTTGCGAAAGTATTCGGCCCCCTTGAACTTTGCGACATTTTGCCACATTTCAGGCTTCAAACATAAAGTCAAAATAAAATAAAATCAAATGTATTTATATAGCCCTTCGTACATCAGCTGATATCTCAAAGTGCTGTACAGAAACCCAGCCTAAAACCCCAAACAGCAAACAATGCAGGTGTAAAAGCACGGTGGCTAGGAAAAACTCCCTAGAAAGGCCAAAACCTAGGAAGAAACCTAGAGAGGAACCGGGCTATGTGGGGTGGCCAGTCCTCTTCTGGCTGTGCCGGGTAGAGATTATAACAGAACATGACCAAGATGTTCAAATGTTCATAAATGACCAGCATGGTCAAATAATAATAAGGCAGAACAGTTGAAACTGGAGCAGCAGCATGGCCAGGTGGACTGGGGACAGCAAGGAGTCATCATGTCAGGTAGTCCTGGGGCATGGTCCTAGGGCTCAGGTCCTCCGAGAGAGAGAGAGAGAAAGAAAGAGAGAAGGAGAGAATTAGAGAACGCACACTTAGATTCACACAGGACACCGAATAGGACAGGAGAAGTACTCCAGATATAACAAACTGACCCTAGCCCCCCGACACATAAACTACTGCAGCATAAATACTGGAGGCTGAGACAGGAGGGGTCAGGAGACACTGTGGCCCCATCCGAGGACACCCCTGGACAGGGCCAAACAGGAAGGATATAACCCCACCCACTTTGCCAAAGCACAGCCCCCACACCACTAGAGGGATATCTTCAACCACCAACTTACCATCCTGAGACAAGGCCGAGTATAGCCCACAAAGATCTCCGCCACGGTACAACCCAAGGGGGGGGGGGGCGCCAACCCAGACAGGCCGACCACAACAGTGAATCAACTCAACCCACCCAGGTGACGCACCCCCCCAGGGACGGCACGAGAGAGCCCCAGCAAGCCAGTGACTCAGCCCCGTAACAGGGTTAGAGGCAGAGAATCCCAGTGGAAAGAGGGGAACCGGCCAGGCAGAGACAGCAAGGGCGGTTCGTTGCTCCAGAGCCTTTCCGTTCACCTTCACACTCCTGGGCCAGACTACACTCAATCATATGACCCACTGAAGAGATGAGTCTTCAGTAAAGACTTAAAGGTTGAGACCGAGTTTGCGTCTCTGACATGGGTAGGCAGACCGTTCCATAAAAATGGAGCTCTATAGGAGAAAGCCCTGCCTCCAGCTGTTTGCTTAGAAATTCTAGGGACAATTAGGAGGCCTGCGTCTTGTGACCGTAGCGTACGTGTAGGTATGTACGGCAGGACCAAATCAGAGAGGTAGGTAGGAGCAAGCCCATGTAATGCTTTGTAGGTTAGCAGTAAAACCTTGAAATCAGCCCTTGCTTTGACAGGAAGCCAGTGTAGAGAGGCAAGCACTGGAGTAATATGATCAATTTTTTTGGTTCTAGTCAGGATTCTAGCAGCCGTATTTAGCACTAACTGAAGTTTATTTAGTGCTTTATCCGGGTAGCCGGAAAATAGAGCATTGCAGTAGTCTAACCTAGAAGTGACAAAAGCATGGATTAATTTTTCTGCATCATTTTTGGACAGAAAGTTTCTGATTTTTGCAATGTTACGTAGATGGAAAAAAGCTGTCCTCGAAATGGTCTTGATATGTTCTTCAAAAGAGAGATCAGGGTCCAGAGTAACGCCGAGGTCCTTCACAGTTTTATTTGAGACGACTGTACAACCATTAAGATTGATTGTCAGATTCAACAGAAGATCTCTTTGTTTCTTGGGACCTAGAACAAGCATCTCTGTTTTGTCCGAGTTTAATAGTAGAAAGTTTGCAGCCATCCACTTCCTTATGTCTGAAACACATGCTTCTAGCGAGGGCAATTTTGGGGCTTCACCATGTTTCATTGAAATGTACAGCTGTGTGTCATCCGCATAGCAGTGAAAGTTTACATTATGTTTTCGAATAACATCCCCAAGAGGTAAAATATATAGTGAAAACAATAGTGGTCCTAAAACAGAACCTTGAGGAACACCGAAATTTACAGTTGATTTGTCAGAGGACAAACCATTCACAGAGACAAACTGATATCTTTCCGACAGATAAGACCTAAACCAGGCCAGAACATGTCCGTGTAGACCAACTTGGGTTTCCAATCTCTCCAAAAGAATGTGGTGATCGATGGTATCAAAAGCAGCACTAAGGTCTAGGAGCACGAGGACAGATGCAGAGCCTCGGTCCGATGCAATTAAAATGTAATTTACCACCTTCACAAGTGCCGTCTCAGTGCTATGATGGGGTCTAAAACCAGACTGAAGCATTTCGTATACATTGTTTGTCTTCAGGAAGGCAGTGAGTTGCTGCGCAACAGCCTTCTCTAAAATCTTTGAGAGGAATGGAAGATTCGATATAGGCCGATAGTTTTTTATATTTTCTGGGTCAAGGTTTGGCTTTTTCAAGAGAGGCTTTATTACTGCCACTTTTAGTGAGTTTGGTACACATCCAGTGGATAGAGAGCCGTTTATTATGTTCAACATAGGAGGCCAAGCACAGGAAGCAGCTCTTTCAGTAGTTTAGTTGGAATAGGGTCCAGTATACAGCTTGAAGGTTTAGAGGCCATGATTATTTTCATCATTGTGTCAAGAGATATAGTACTAAAACACTTGAGCGTCTCTCTTGATCCTAGGTCCTGGCAGAGTTGTGCAGACTCAGGACAACTGAGGTTTGGAGGAATACGCAGGTTTAAAGAGGAGTCCGTAATTTGCTTTCTAATAATCATAATATTTTCCTCAAAGAAGTTCATGAATTTATCACTGCTAAAGTGAAAGTCATCCTCTCTTGGGGAATGCTGCTTTTTAGTTAGCTTTGCCACAGTATCAAAAAGGAATTTTGGATTGTTCTTATTTTCCTCAATTAAGTTAGAAAAATAGGACGATCGAGCAGCAGTAAGGGCTCTTCGGTACTGCACGGTACCGTCCTTCAAAGCTAGTCGGAAGACTTCCAGTTTGGTGTGGCGCCATTTCCGTTCCAATTTTCTGGAAGCTTGCTTCAGAGCTCGGGTATTTTCTGTGTACCAGGGAGCTAGTTTCTTATGAGACATTTTTTTAGTTTTTAGGGGTGCAACTGCATCTAGGGTATTGCGCAAGGTTAAATTGAGATCCTCAGTTAGGTGGTTAACGGATTTTTGTCCTCTGGCGTCCTTGGGTAGGCAGAGGGAGTCTGGAAGGGCATCAAGGAATCTTTGTGTTGTCTGTGAATTTATAGCACGACTTTTGATGTTCCTTGGTTGGGGTCTGAGCAGATTATTTGTTGCAATTGCAAACGTAATAAAATGGTGGTCCGATAGTCCAGGATTATGAGGAAAATCATTAAGATCCACAACATTTATTCCATGGGACAAAACTAGGTCCAGCGTATGACTGTGACAGTGAGTGGGTCCAGAGACATGTTGGACAAAACCCACTGAGTCGATGATGGCTCCAAAAGCCTTTTGGAGTGGGTCTGTGGACTTTTCCATGTGAATATTAAAGTCACCAAAGATTAGAATATTATCTGCAATGACTACAAGGTCTGATAGGAATTCAGGGAACTCAGTGAGAAACGCTGTATATGGCCCAGGAGGCCTGTAAACAGTAGCAATAAAAAGTGATTGAGTAGGCTGCATAGATTTCATGACTAGAAGCTCAAAAGACGAAAACGTCATTTTTTTTTTTGTAAATTGAAATTTGCTATCATAAATGTTAGCAACACCTCCGCCTTTGCGGGATGCACGGGGGATATGGTCACTAGTGTAGCCAGGAGGTGAGGCCTCATTTAACACAGTAAATTCATCAGGCTTAAGCCATGTTTCAGTCAGGCCAATCACATCAAGATTATGATCAGTGATTAGTTCATTGACTATAATTGCCTTTGAAGTAAGGGATCTAACATTAAGTAGCCCTATTTTGAGATGTGAGGTATCATGATCTCTTTCAGTAATGACAGGAATGGAGGTGGTCTTTATCCTAGTGAGATTGCTAAGGCGAACACCGCCATGTTTAGTTTTGCCCAACCTAGGTCGAGGCACAGACACGGTCTCAATGGTGATAGCTGAGCTGACTACACTGACTATGCTAGTGGCAGACTCCACTATGCTGGCAGGCTGGCTAATAGCCTGCTGCCTGGCCTGCACCCTATTTCATTGTGGAGCTAGAGGAGTTAGAGCCCTGTCTATGTTGGCAGATAAGATGAGAGCACCCCTCCAGCTAGGATGGAGTCCGTCACTCCTCAGCAGGTCAGGCTTGGTCCTGTTTGTGGGTGAGTCCCAGAAAGAGGGCCAATTATCTACAAATTCTATCTTTTGGGAGGGGCAGAAAACAGTTTTCAACCAGCGATTGAGTTGTGAGACTCTGCTGTAGAGCTCATCACTCCCCTAACTGGGAGGGGGCCAGAGACAATTACTCGATGCCGACACATCTTTCTAGCTGATATGCACGCAGAAGCTATGTTGCGCTTGGTGATCTGACTGTTTCATCCTAACATCGTTGGTGCCGACGTGGATAACAATATCTCTATACTCTCTACACTCGCCAGTTTTAGCTTTAGCCAGCACCATCTTCAGATTAGCCTTAACGTCGGTAGCCCTGCCCCGGGTAAACAGTGTATGATCGCTGGATGATTCGCTTTAAGTCTAATACTGCGGGTAATGGAGTCGCCAATGACTAGAGTTTTCAATTTGTCAGAGCTAATGGTGGGAAGCTTCGGCGTCTCAGACCCCGTAACGGGAGGAGTAGAGACCAGAGAAGACTCGGCCTCTGACACCGACCCGCTGCTTAATGGGGAGAACCGGTTGAAAGTTTCTGTCGGCTGATTGAGCGACACCGGTTGAGCGTTCCTACAGCATTTCCTTCCAGAAACCGTGAGAAAGTTGTCCGGCTGCGGGGACTGTGCCAGGGGATTTATACTACTATCTGTACTTACTGGTGGCACAGACGCTGTTTCATCCTTTCCTACACTGAAATTACCCTTGCCTAACGATTGCGTCTGAAGCTGGGCTTGCAGCACAGCTATCCTCGCCGTAAGGCGAGCACAGCGGCTGCAATTAGAAGGCATCATGTTAATGTTACTACTTAGCTTCGGCTGTTGGAGGTCCTGACGAATCGTGTCCAGATAAAGCGTCCGGAGTGAAAAAGTTGAGGAAAAAATAAATAAATATATGAACGGTAATTAAAAAGTGAAACCCGTAAAGTTGTCAGGTAGCAAAATAGGTTGGCAACAAAACGCACAGCAATTCGAAAACAAGCCTGCAAGTAAAGATATAAAACTATTTTTTTGTGAAGAATCAACAACAAGTGGGACACAATCATGAAGTGGAACGACATTTATTGGATATTTCAAACTTTTTTAACAAATCAAAAACTGAAAAATTGAGCGTGCAAAATTATTCAGCCCCCTTAAGTTAATACTTTGTAGCGCCACCTTTTGCTGCGATTACAGCTGTAAGTCGCTTGGGGTATGTCTCTATCAGTTTTGCACATCGAGAGACTGACATTTTTTTCCCATTCCTCCTTGCAAAACAGCTCGAGCTCAGTGAGGTTGGATGGAGAGCATTTGAACAGCAGTTTTCACACAGGTGGATTGTATTTATCTTCATTAGTCATTTAGGTCAACATTGGATCATTCATAGATCCTCACTGAACTTCTGGAGAGAGTTTGCTGCACTGAAAGTAAAGGGGCTGAATAATTTTGCACTCCCAATTTTTCAGTTTTTGATTTGTTAGTTTGAAATATCCAATAAATGTCGTTCCACTTCATGATTGTGTCCCACTTGTTGTTGATTCTTCACAAAAAATACAGTTTTATATCTTTATGTTTGAATCCTGAAATGTGGCAAAAGGTCGCAAAGTTCAAGGGGGCCGAATACTTTCGCAAGGCACTGTATATTTTAACGGACAAAAAATGTGCTTTTCTTTCAAAAACAAGGACATGTCTAAGTGACCCCAAACTGTTGAACAGTAGTGTACATGTGAGATAAGTAATGCCAGATATGTAAACATTACTAAAGTGACTAGTGTTCCATTCCTTAAAGTGGCCAGTGTTTCCTAGTCTTTGCCTATAGGCAGCAGCCTCTGTGTTAGTGATGGTTGTTTAACAGTCTGATGGACTTGAGATCGTTTGTAAATTGGTGTTGGTGTGCCCCTCCCTGGCTATCCATAAAATTGGTTTGCTTAGTATAAGGAATTTGAAATTATTTTTACTTTTGATACATAAGTATATTCTACTTCCGGCGCTGACAGAGATGGCCGCCTCGCTTCGCGTTCCTAGGAAACTATGCAGTTTTTTGTTTTTTTTACGTGTTATTTCTTACATTAGTACCCCAGGTCATCTTAGGTTTCATTACATACAGTCGAGAAGATCAGCGTCAACTCACCATCAGTACGACCAAGAATATGTTTTTCGCGAGGCGGATCCTGTGTTCTGCCTTACAAACAGGACAACGGAAGGGATCCCTTGCAGCGACCCAAAAAAACGACTCCAAAAAAGAGGGAAACGAGGCGGTCTTCTGGTCAGACTCCGGAGACGGGCACACCGTGCACCACTCCCTAGCATTCTTCTTGCCAATGTCCAGTCTCTTGACAACAAGGTTGATGAAATCCGAGCAAGGGTAGCATTCCAGAGGGACATCAGAGACTGTAATGTTCTTTGCTTCACGGAAACATGGCTCACTGGAGAGACTCTTTCCGAGGCGGTGCAGCCAACTGGTTTCTCCACGCATCGCGCCGACAGAAACAAACATCTTTCTGGTAAGAAGAGGGGCGGGGGCGTATGCCTTATGGTTAACGAGACATGGCGTGATGAAAGAAACATACAGGAACTCAAATCCTTCTGTTCACCTGATTTTAGAATTCCTCACAATCAAATGTAGACCGCATTATCTACCAAGAGAATTCTCTTCGATTATAATCACAGCCGTATATATCCCCCCCAAGCAGACACATCGATGGCTCTGAACAAACTTTATTTAACTCTTTGCAAACTGGAAACTATTTATCCGGAGGCTGCATTCATTGTAGCTGGGGATTTTAACAAGGCTAATCTGAAAACAAGAGTCCCTAAATTTTATCAGCATATCGATTGCGCAACCAGGGGTGGAAAAACCATCATTGTTACTCTAACTTCCGTGACGCATATAAGGCCCTGCCCCGCTCCCCTTTCGGAAAAGTTGACCACGACTCCATTTTGTTGATCCCTGCCTACAGACAGAAACTAAAACTAGAGGCTCCCACGCTGAGGTCTGTCCAACGCTGGTCCGACCAAGCTGACTCCACACTCCAAGACTGCTTCCATCACGTGGACTGGGATATGTTTCGTATTGCGTCAGATAACAATATTGACGAATACGCTGATTCGGTGTGCAAGTTCATTAGAACGTGCGTTGAAGATGTCGTTCCCATAGCAACGATTAAATCATTGCCTAACCAGAAACCGTGGATTGATGGCAGCATTCGCGTGAAACTGAAAGCGCGAACCACTGCTTTTAATCAGGGCAAGGTGTCAGGTAACATGACCGAATACAAACAGTGCAGCTATTCCCTCTGCAAGGCTATCAAACAAGCTAAGCGTCAGTACAGAGACAAAGTAGAATCTCAATTCAACGGCTCAGACACAAGAGGCATGTGCAGGGTCTACAGTCAATCACGGACTACAGGAAGAAATCCAGCCCAGTCACGGACCAGGATGTCTTGCTCCCAGGCAGACTAAATAACTTTGAAGACAATACAGTGCCACTGACACGGCCTGCAATGGAAACATGCGGTCTCTCCTTCACTGCAGCCGAGGTGAGTAAGACATTTAAACGTGTTAACCCTTGCAAGGCTGCAGGCCCAGACGGCATCCCCAGCCGCTCCCTCAGAGCATGCACAGACCAGCTGGCCGGTGTGTTTACGGACATATTCAATCAATCCCTATACCAGTCTGCTGTCCCCACATGCTTCAAGAGGGCCACCATTGTTCCTGTTCCCAAGAAAGCTAAGGTAACTGAGCTAAACGACTACTGCCCCGTAGCACTCACTTCTGTCATCATGAAGTGCTTTGAAAAGACTAGTCAAGGACCATATCACCTCCACCCTACCTGACATCCTAGACCCACTCCAATTTGCTTACCGCCCAAATAGGTCCACAGACGATGCAATCTCAACCACACTGCACACTGCCCTAACCCATCTGGACAAGAGGAATACCTATGTGAGAATGCTGTTCATCGACTACAGCTCGGCATTCAACACCATAGTACCCTCCAAGCTCGTCATCAAGCTCGAGACCCTGGGTCTCGACCCCACCCTGTGCAACTGGGTACTGGACTTCTTGACGGGCCGCCCCCAGGTGGTGAGGGTAGGCAACATCTCCTCCCTGCTGATCCTCAACACTGGGGCCCCACAAGGGTTTGTTCTGAGCCCTCTCCTGTACTCCCTGTTCACCCACGACTGCGTGGCCACGCACGCCTCCAACTCAATCATCAAGTTTGCAGACGACACAACAGTGGCAGGCTTGAACACCAACAACGACGAGACGGCCTACAGGGAGGAGGTGAGGGCCCTCGGAGTGTGGTGTCAGGAAAATAACCTCACACTCAACATCAACAAAACTAAGGAGATGATTGTGGACTTCAGGAACAGCAGAGGGAACACCCCCCCTATCCACATCAATGGAACAGTAGTGGGGAGGGTAGCAAGTTTTAAGATCCTCAGCATACACATCACAGACAAACTGAATTGGTCCACTCACACAGACAGCATCGTGAAGAAGGCGCAGCAACCTCGGGAGGCTGAAGAAATTTGGCTTGTCACCAAAAGCACTCACAAACTTCTACAGATGCACAATCGAGAGCATCCTGGCGGGCTGTATCACCCCCTGGTACGGCAACTGCTCCGCCCTCAACCGTAAGGCTCTCCAGAGGGCAGTGAAGTCTGCACAACGCATCACCGGGGGCAAACTACCTGCCCTCCAGGACACCTACACCACCCGATGTTACAGGAAGGCCATAAAGATCATCAAGGACATCAACCACCCGAGCCACTGCCTGTTCACCCCGCTATCATCCAGAAGGCGAGGTCAGTACAGGTGCATCAAAGCTGGGACCGAGAGACTGAAAAACAGCTTCTATCTCAAGGCCATCAGACTGTTAAACAGCCACCACTAACAACACACTGACTCAACTCCAGCCACTTTAATAATGGGAATTGATGGGAAATGATGTAATATATATCACTAGCCACTTTAAACAATGCTACCTTATATAATGTTACTTACCCTACATTATTCAGCTCATATGCATACGTATATACTGTACTCTATCATCGACTGCATCCTTATGTAATACATGTATCACTAGCCACTTTAACTATGCCACTTTGTTTACATACTCATCTCATATGTATATACTGTACTCGATACCATCTACTGTATCTTGCCTATGCTGCTCTGTACCATCACTCATTCATATATCCTTATGTACATATTCTTTATCCCCTTACACTGTGTATAAGACAGTAGTTTTGGAATTGTTAGTTAGATTACTTGTTGGTTATTACTGCATTGTCGGAACTAGAAGCACAAGCATTTCACTACACTCGCATTAACATCTGCTAACCATGTGTATGTGACATACAATTGGATTTGATTTATTTTAGCAATGGCATTTGCTTTTGATACTTAAGTATTTGATTTGAACCAAATACTTTGACTTTTACTCAAGTAGTATTTTACTGGGTGACTTAAGTACATTTCTTTTAAGTTAAGGTATCTTAACTTTTACTCAAGTATGACAATTGGGTACTTTTTCCACCAATGTATAAACCCTGGATTGCTGATGCTATGTATTGGCCATTGAGAGGCATTGAAGCCACCGGTCAGCCATATTGGCATTCCCTACTGTATTTCAATTAAATGTGATCATGGACAAAATGACATGTATTTTGTTGTAGTGGGTACAATAACATTAATAGTTAAAACAAATTATACTTTAAGGAATGTTTTATTTGTATGTTTAGTTCACATAATATAATGTAACAGTATGCATTAAGGTGTCTGTAATAGAATAAATGGGGGGAAACTAATGTACATAAATAAAGGCATTTCTATAGCTTCCCCAACATTGTAGAAACTATTTTGGAAGTACCAGGATGGAGGCACGGTGGCTTCAACACACCGCCCCCTATCAGTCATCTAGTGTATATATAAATATTCGTCACAGCTAGTCAGTAACTGATAAGTATGAGCTTTCAGAGAAGTGGGGATGTCTTTGGCTCAGACTCTATTTGTACATGTCCTTGTAGATGCATGTGTGCATAAATCATTTGATTCATTCGGTACAGCACACAACTTCAATATATGTCTGTTTGCTTGGTGTCATTTTGAGGTCAGCCAATTAGAAGTAAAAGACTGAGGCAAAATGGTGCCCAGTGCCCACACTTGGTGACATAGAGTATCTCCAAGAAAAATGGGTGACTCATTTTAACATGCCGTTATCTCCATATAGAACAGGTCCTTGAGAGCAGAGACAGCAGTTTTGTGGTATGACCAGAGGCTCTATATCAGGGCTCTCAACCCTGTTCTTGGAGATCTACCCTCCTGTAGGTTTTCACTCCAACCCCAGTTGTAACTAACCTGATTCAGTTTATCAACCAGCTAATTATTAGAATCCGGTGCGCTACAATAGGGTTGGAGCGAATACCTACCGGATGGTAGCTCTCCAGGAACAGGGTTCGGAGAGACCTGCTCTATATGATGCCCTGACCCCTGTGTGACCTTTCCTCACCAGATGGAGGTTGAGTGGCATGCACAGCTACAACCCTGAACAGATCATGCTGAGTGCCGCAGTCCGGAGGTCCAGCAGAGACGTCAACATTATGAAGGAGAAACTCATCTTCTCCGGTGAGGAAGGACCCCACCGAGAGAACTGGAATTCCTGTGTCTACTGTATTGTGTGTTGGTGTTTGTTTATCTGGCTGTATCCCAGTACTCTGAAATGTCTTCCACTCCTTTTCTCCTGTCCTTGTTTGTTTACCACTGATCTGATGACATTGGATAGATGAAGTGGATGCCCGGTTGTTTTGGCCAGTCATATTGCTTTCTCCTATTAATCAGTGGTCACAGAAAAGAAGACAAGGAAAGGAAGCCATTTTAAGAGTATCTGAGGATGCCAGTGTGTGACCGTATCCCAGCATGCATCTCTCTGAGTGTCTTGTGTAATTGTCCTCCCCAAGGTCAACCGCAGTAGCAGTCTCATCCTGTGTGTGTGTGTGTGACCTGCACTCCTCTCCACCTCCACTCTTCATCCTGCCATCTGTCCATCCTCCTCTGGCTGCTGTGACCATTCCATCCCTCCCTTCCCACTTCCCTCTGCCTGCCCCGCCCTTCCCCCTGCTCCTTCCCAATTGCCCACAGAGTCCTGCATCATGTATAAGGGCTCCTAGACAGCCCACTGTGACCCACCAGCCTCTCTTGGTGGGTGGTGAAAGGTAAGTCTAATGGGGATGCTGATGAGTCTTCAATGATCATCAGTCAGTCCAAACCACTCTAAAATCACACTAGTAGGTCTTAGAAGATACGTGGTGACATACAGAGCTAAGGAAGCTACGGGATTTCTCTCGTGTGGTTTGGATATGATGTTGCAGTGATATTGTTTTTGATGTCCTGTGTATTCAATGTGCATTGACGTGGTCTGTGTGAACACCTACTGATGTCCCTTCACTCTTCTGCCTCCCAGAGTTGAGCAATGGTGTGGGCAGTGCTGAGGACCTGTACATGGAGAATGGCTTTGACTACTACAACAACGAAGGCATCTCCCATTGACTCTCACTCTACTAATGTGAATCTACTGAAAGACACCTGACTCTACTAGCATGTGGAAACTGAGTGAATTAAGACTTCCAAGTGACTGTCTGTTATGATTACTCTTGTTTTACTCGGTGTATCCAGATAGTTATTGGTTTGTTCCTCCTACTTACTAACTGATTGATTGACAGGCTGCTGTATTACTGAAATTTCACAGGCAAGCACCACCCATTGCTTTGTACATTCTGTAAATAGGTTTGTTTTTGCTTGTTAAATACAGATGTGGGACTAAAATCACTTTTTATTGATGAACCAATTGATTTGTCAGATTTGTGGCCTCTTCTCACCTCTAGATCACTTTATTTATTTTTTACAATTGGTTTGAAAATATATTGGCCCATTTAAATATTGTTTTTCACTCAAACCTCCCGTGGGCAGGGATTGAATGGGCTCATGGGCCGTAGTTTGCCCACCCCTGCTCTAGATGCTTTGGAGGCCCCCCCAGTTACCAATGCTTGTTTATTATTAAAAACCTATTTGTTTGTTTTTAAACTGTTATTTACTTGCAGTCACTTTATAGCACAGCCAATTCTTAGTTTAGAGGATTTTACTACTTGTGCAGCATTGCTCCTATTTCCTGCCACGTTTGGGTGCTATTCTAATTTTTAGGAACAAAAACAACACGAACAAGCTGTTTACAGAGGGTCCTGCCTTCTCCGACTAAGTGAAATATTTACATGATGTAAGATAATGATTTGAACAGCATTTCCTTCATCCATGCTTGTGACATCGAATGACTTGTGGAGCTGTGCTGTCTCAGGCAGGGCTTGTGTTCAGGCAGAACTGCTGGGTATGTTTTCGGTTCATTGTGAATGTTTTGATTTTTAAAGGATGTGAACAGTGTATTATGGCAGAGATTTCACCACCTACCCCAAGTATGCAGTTCTACATGGAGTGTGTACATGTTACAAAAGTTGTATATGCTATGGCTGTCTGAGGATTATATTGGAAATGTGATGCATAATAATAGCAATAGTGTTGAAGTTTATGAAAGTCAAGTCATTTAAATATTTTGCAGACCAACTTCTCAATGGCATTTGAACAGCAAACTGCACCATATAGAGTGACATTAAAGGGTATCTTTTATTTTGTGATGAAGTGGTGTGCTATATTAACTGTGAAAATAAAGCTCTAGGCTGTTGGAGGGACAACGCTGAGTATCAGAGTAGTTCACACAGTGTCAAGGAATGGATTGACTTGTGTTCATTTACTCCTTTGGTATTTGTGTGCCTCAAAGTCAACATTAAAATGCTTCTGATACCAAAGTGATATCCTTTTGTGATTTTTCTAGATGGAAGATAACTAACACCATTTAGGTTGGTGTTACTGTTGACTGTGTAGATTTAGCTCATGTCAACCATATTCCTGCTGTATGTGAACGCTTGATGTACAGTGCCGTCAAAGTATTCACACCCCTTGACTTTTTCCACATTGTGTTAGACTGCATTTTAAATTGATTAAATCGATTGGCCTACACATAATACCCCATGATGTGAGTGGAATTATGTTTGTATTAAAAATGAAAAGCTGGAATGTCTTGAGTCTGTATTTAACCCCTTTGATATGGCAAGCCGAAATAAGTTCAGGAGTAAAAAGTCACATGTTGCATAGACTCAATCCAAGTTTGCAAAGCTCTTACACTTACCCAGAAAGACTAATCTTGCTACCAAAGGTGATTCTAACAAGGGGTGAATACTTAGGTATTTCTAAAAGCATTCACTTTGTCATGGGGTAGTGTGAAGAAACAAATCCATTTTGAATTCCGGCTGTTACACAAAATGTGGAACAAGTCGAGGGGTATGAATACTTTCTGAATTTACTATGCAGTAGCCCATGCCAGTAACTAAACATACGGATGTTTTTCCATCAATTGTACAGTTACGTGGCAAGATGTTACCACATTGCTGAAGAAAACTAGTGAGTGACAATAGTAAATGCAATTTTCACGATTTTCAGTTGGTTTGTACTGGGAACATTATCACGTCCTTTTTTTCCCTTCCACCTGGACTAGAACGTCAGTATAATGGAATGCAGACGGCAAGATGCATCTTGTTTTCTCTTACAGCAATGGCAATCTCTGTTGGGTCCTGAACTGTGTTTGAATGTATATTAAAGCTGGCTTTAATTTTGTTCACTGCTCTAGAAGATTAAATGGTATTTTGGATAATTCAGGATTTATTTAAAGCAGCATGTAGTACAAGCAGATATCTAAGGGAGCCATTTGGAGGAGCAAAATTTGCAGTACAAAAATCTACATACTCCGTTGAAATGGAACGGTCTAGATAAATTCCTATGACATCGCTAGAGAACTGTGCAGTATCTGAGGCACGTTCAACAAGATATGCATGCAAACTGTTTACCTTGAACAAACCTCTAAAAGGTATATTATTTAAATATGTTCACTGTATCATGGAATGTCAATTGTCAACATGTTTGTCCTCTAATTCCAGGGGCTGTAACAGCCTCAACCATTACTGTCCACCTGCAGTCTTGTGAGACACGGTAACACTTCAAACAGGCACCATAAGCCTAGTCCTGTGTGTTTATGGCACTTACATCTGTCAGCCAGTGATTCTTAATTCAATTGCACCAGAATGATGATGCTGGCTAATAAGTTAGTGGAATACTGAGCATGTCCCTTATTTAGACAATCTGTTAACCCATACAAAGCTGAGCAGAGGCTATTGTTTGAATGTAAAGCTAGTAACAATGTGTGCAAAAATATTTGGTCCGAAACTAATAGCATTATGCCTTCATCAATAGGACTCCCTAAAGGACTAGTGGTTCTTCATATCAGGTGACTTAAAAGCACAAAGCCTAATAGTGCAGCTCTCTGAAAAGGCACAGGCACGTTGTCATCCACTGAAAAACAACACCTCATGTACACCCCTCCCCCTCCTCCCACAGTACAAGCACTAGAAATAAATAAATAGCTGAAGGTGTCTTTGCTGGTCACAGTTCTCTAGAAATAAAGGTTGTTCCCTGAGTTGAACACAATTTTCAATCTATGACAGTTGGTCTAATAAGTTGGGTTGACCGTAAAAAAGTGATGGTGTAATTTGAGTTTCTCTGTGAGAACATATTACAGCTGAAGATCATATTTTAACCTCATAATACTATTGCACACCTTGTGAAGATGGAGAAGCACAATTAACAGTTAGAATGCAGACCATCCTTTAATATGGCAAGTATCTGTCTGGTGGCATCCTTGCTACCTCTAGACTAGATCAATTGAAGATGGTCTTGCGGAGGTGTCTGTTGGGGATCTCTATAGCGCTGACCTGTAGGGGCCAGGAGCCCCCCATGATGCCAGCCTGGATGGCCACCCCAGTCACCACTGCCAAGTCTGGGTCCACTGAGGTGTTGGGCTCCTTCCCAAAGTACTCACTGATCAGCTTCCTGATCCTAGGGATGCGGGTGGAGCCTCCCACCAGAACTATCTCATCCACCTCCTCCTTCCCCAGGTGGCCCTCAGCCAGCACTGTCTCTACAGGCGCCAGAATCTTCTGGAAGAGGTCTGCGTTCAACTCTTCAAACAGCTCACGGGTGATGACTGCTTGGAAGATGACTGGGATTGGGTCCTTGGTGGGCTCCTGTGGTGGTTGCTTGGCGTCTCCTTGGGGCTCCAGGTGCAGGGGTACCCTGAGGTCTGCGCTGGGCTGCAGGGTGAGGTTGAGCTTGGCTGCCTCCACAGCCTGGCGGAGGTGGTGGATGTCCTCTTTGAGGGTGGGGGGAACGCCGTACTGCAGGCGGACCCTCTCCATGGTGTACTGGAGCAGCCTCTGGCTGAAGTCCTGTCCCCCCAGCTTGTTGTTACCTAGGAAACGACAACAGCAAGGATCATTCTCTGAGCCCAAGAATACTATCGGAGTCGATTCCATTTCAGGTCATGTACTGTATGATTTGAATTAGTTGTGCTAATTGGAAATGGTCATCTTTAACTACAATATGGCAAATGTTCCACTTGTACTGTATGCCCAATTTAAAAACAGAAGATAAATGAAAATGACCAACTAAACCATGCATATCTACAACATAAGGAGTTGAGAGTAAATTAGCGTCTTACCTGCCATGGCTCTGGTGAGGAACATGCCCCCCTGTTTGTTGAGCAGAGAGACGTCCAGCGTTCCTCCTCCCAGGTCTACCACCAGCACGTTGAACACGTCCACCTTGTGTAACCCATACGCCATCGCTGCAGCTGTGGGCTCATTGATCACACGCAGGATGTCCAGTCCTGAGTGGTGTAAACAGAACAATCAGATGTTAGTTATAGTGGGTAGTGTAGATTTGGTCAAAGCCCTTAGGAATCGTAATGACTTTGGATTAGATGTCCAATATTCTACTCTGTATGTATCAGTGCATTTGTAAAGTATTCAGACCCCTTCACCTTTTCCACATTTTACTTTACAGCCTTATTCTAAAATTGATTAGATAGTTTTTTCCCCTCTCAATATACACACAGACCATAAAGACAAAGCAAAAACAGGTTCAGAAATGCAAATGTATAAAAATTTAATTGAAATATCACATTTACATAAGTATTCAGACCCATTACTCAGTACTTTGTTGAAGCACCTTTTGGCAGCGATTACAACCTGGAGTCTTCTTGGGTATGAAGCTACAAGCTTGGCACACCTGTATTTGGGGAGTTTCTCCCATTCTTCTCTGCATATCCTCTCAAGTTCTGTCGGGATGGATGGGGTGCGTCGCTGCAACGCTATTTTCAAGTCTCTCCAAAGATGTTAGATCGGGTTCAAGTCCAGGCTCTGTGCTGAAAAACATCCCCACAGCATGATGCTGCCACCACCATGCTTCACCGTAGGGATGGTACCAGGTTTCCTCCAGATATGACGCTTGGCATTCAGGCCAAATAGTTCAAGCTGGTTTCATCAGACAAGAGAATATTGTTCCTCATGGTCTGAGAGTCCTTCAGGTGCCTTTTGGCGAATTCCAAACGGGCTGTCATGCGTCTTTTACTGAGGATTAGCTTCCATTTGGCCACTCGACCATAAAGGACTGATTGGTGGAGTGCTGCAGAGATGGTTTTCCTTCTGGTACGTTCTCCCATCTCCACAGAGTAACTCTGTAGCTCTGTCAGAGTGACCATCAGTTTCTTGGTCACCTTCCTGACCAAGGCCCTTCTACCCAGATTGCTCAGGTTGGACGGGCGGCCAGCTCTAGGAAGAGTCTTGGTGGTTCCAAACTTCTTCCATTTAAGAATGATGAAGGCCACTGTGTTCTTGGGGACCTTCAATGCTGTAGAAATCTTTTGGTACCCTTCCCCAGATCTGTGCCTCAACACAATCCTGTCTCGGTGCTCTACGGGCATTTCCTTCAATCTCATGGCTTGGTTTTTGCTCTGACATGCACTGTCAACTGTGGGACCTTAGGTGTCAAATCAATTGAATTTACCACAGGTGGACTCCAATGAAGTTGTAGAAACATCAAGGATGATCAGTAGAAACAGGATGTACCTGAGCTCAATTTTAAGTGTCATAGTAAAGGGCCTGAATACTTATGTAAATACGTTTTTTTTACATTGATTTATTTTTTATAAATTTGCAAGAAATGTCTATAAACCTGTTTTCGCTTTGTCATTATGGGGTAGTGTGTAGATTGATGAGGAAAAGTTATATTTAATACATTTTAGAATACGCCTGTAATGTGACAAAATGTTGAAAAAGTCCAGGGGTCTGTATACAGTGTATGTATGTAAGTATTAAGTAACACAGTTATTTTAGAACAAACACCTAATTATATCAGGGATTGACATTAAAGTCTCACGCAGTTGCACATCCGAAAATGTAAATTAGCTATTGCCGAGCATTAGTGACATATTGCCTGCCTTTCACCTAACCATAGGAGAGGAATCGGAAAGATCAGTAATTTAATTATTTGTATTTTGGTTGTTATCACTAAAAAATGTATCAGAGCAAGCTCAGCTCGCCATAAATGATGTCTTTCACTTACACAATGTGGATGAACCAGAGCAGGCTCAACTTGCGCTCGGTTTTACTTGCCCCGGGCAATAGGGCAACCCTTATTGTCAATCCCTGGATGATAGACTGTTTCTAAATGAGACTACACTAAACTGCTCTACAGTGGAAGTAATTCCTGTAGCAGTGTTTACACATCAGATATTGATACAGTTTTGCCAGATAGAGACTGACCAGCCAGGTTGGCAGCCCTGATGGTGTAGTTCCTCTGTCTCTCATCAAACTCAGCAGGGACAGAGATAACAGCCCTCTGAATGGGGACACCCAGGTGACGCTCCGCCATCTTCCTCATCTTCAGCAGCAGCCGAGAACCAATGAATTCAGGAGTAACTGTGAACGTCTGGTTGGTGGTGACAAAGAACTCTGCACTGCCATTGTTGTTTATCACCTGAAAGAAAGGTATTACAAAAGTCAGCAGTCATTGATATAGCATATTTATACACCTGTAATCACACATAGCTTATGTCGCCAAATGCTGATGTATTAAGTCATTTTCACCGTGGTGTATTGACTGTCAAAGTAACTACAGGAATATGTACTGTACCTTGAATGGATAACGAGCACTTTCCTGCTCAAGGAGCTCTTGTTCGAATATCTTTCCAATAAACCGCTTGGCATCATAGATGGTGTTTTCAGGATTGCTGTCGGCCAGATTCTGACCCTCGTGACCGGCGAGGACTTCGGTAGATGTGAACGACACCGCACTCGGGATGCTCTTCCGCCCCTCCTCATCACCTATCACCTCCACATCCCCGGTACCCGGGTGGAATACTCCTACGGAGCAGAAAGTGGTCCCCAGATCTAGGCCGATCACTTTGGGTTTCGGTGGAGGCAGATACTGCTGGCCCAGATAGCCAGCCAGAAATAAAGCCAGAATGACCGATCCTGCGACACGGAAGATAAAGAAATTACTTGGGTTTAGGGCTGGATGTTGACTACGTAGCGAACTAACAACTGGTACCGATAGCCTACTTATTTACATATTAATTCAGCGTTGACAGTTCTGACACTTCGTGTACCTTTCCAGCTAACTTGACTACTGTGAATTAGGTAGCAACTAGCCAGCTGTTACCACCGGCAATTTGTCAGCCCACTTGCTACTTACTATTAGCTAGCTAAACAGCTGGTTAGTTACACAACAACAAAAACACATTACAGTTAAATCTTACTTACCGATCATAGACATTTCCCCAGCCATTGTCAAGTATTGATTTACCACCGAACTGAAACGTAGTAAAACAAAATATAGGCTAATCGCCTCATCAGTTTCGGAATGGATGAATGTTGTCACTATTTACCACAGCCACTAAGTCATAAACCCCGCCTATATCTACAATGTATCTTCTTCAAATGCAATTTTAATCTTAACCCTTAAATACACTGCTAACTTTATGACTAACCATATCCTCTTTACGATAGCCAATTGTAACTGTAGTAATTAATGAAACCCATCTTGACCTGTTCTACGTCCAGAATCATGTGGATAATCCACAGAACTACACGTCACCATTATAGGGTGCGTTCGTAAATTTACTCTGGAGTGCCAGAGGACATTGCCGCTCTCGGAGGGCATACTGGACGCTATGGCAGAGGAGTAGGGTTGATATGAGCGTTCTGAGCTCACAACGGCAGTGAAGCACCCAATCTAACTGGCTAAAGTTAGCAAGCATGCTAGCTACTTCCTGGCATAAATGAGAGAACACCTCACTCTGACAATTTTTCTCGTCCTTTCTCGCGCTTGTTATGCTGTGTTCATGTTATTCAGAGCGTTGGTGACGCTGATAGCAACAATTTAATTACGCCTTTTTCCGAGGTTTACTGACACCGGCCATACTCAACGGGAATTGAGCTTTCATAAATTACTCTGAGCGAATTTACGAACTCACCCATAATGTAGTCTAAAGCTTCTGGGTAACGTAGTCCAATCCATGCGTTATCGCTTATATATACACTGGATGAGAAAGCAAAGCAACAACCTTTCCCATGAACACTAGTCGTATATGACCTTCAAATGAGTGTGTTCAGCGTCGTAACATTTTGAGGCATGCAACATGTAGCAATATTGTACAACTGCAACACCTTTTCTGTGCACATTTTGATTGAAAATATATTATACATTCAGTGCAGTACAAATTAACGGATTAGATGACTTGATGCATAAATACTTTATTAATGTGTGACATATTGCACTTATTGAGTTCTACAAGTATGTACATTTCACAGGAGGTTGGTGGCAACTTAATTGGGGTGGATGGCTCGTGGTTAGGGCTGGAGCGGAAAAAGTAGAACAATATCAAATACATCAAACATATGGTTTCCATGTGTTTGATGCCATTCCATTTGATCGTTTCAGACATTATTATGATCCGTCCTCCCCACAGCAGCCTCCACTGGTACTGTACATTTTGTTGAACCAGGATTGCTCAAAAAGATATGTAAAAACTCCCGTGCACACACACACACACACACACATGTTTGTTTTACCATCCTTGTTGGGACAAGGAATTTCCATTCAAAATCCCATTTTCCCTGACCTTAAAACTAACCTTAAACCTAACCTAACCCTAACCACAACCCCATAACTCCTAAACCTAACCCCTTAAGCCTGAAATAGCCTTCTGTCACCACAAGGATAGTAAAACCAAACACACACACACACACACCATAGTTTCCAGCACAATACACAAACATTAAGATTTGATTTAAGTCAAATATAATTTGTCAGGGGTGTCATTCCATGGAGGGCCTAGTGTCTGCAGGTTTTAGTTGTTAAGACATAAACTACCAGGTGTGGGGAGTTCCTTTCTAATTTGTGACCTTAATTCATCAACCAAGTACAAGGGAGGAGTGAGAACCCGCAGCAATTCGGCCCGCCGTGGAATGAGTTTGACACCTGCGCTTCATGTGAATGAATAGGTTAGATAAAAGGTGCATAAAAGTGGAATAAATTAATTGGTTTTATGAAAAATTGGCTACATTTAAAATGTAATTAATTAAATCCCATCTTGTTAAACCAAATACAGAAAAGACAAACATGGTGAGCCATCGTAATTTACATGTCAAAACCTGTGTGTGACTGGTTGGCTCTCTGTGTCCTCTTTTCTGTTTTCAGAGCACTCTGATAGAATAAAGCAGCCTGAGTCTCTTGGACAGTCGCTCTTCTCCACCTTCAAACTGTGTGATGAAGAGGGCTCCTCACTCTCCCTCACATCATCGCCTGCGAACACAAGAACAAAGCAGTCTGGTTGGTTGGATCCTCAGACCCAGACAGACTCCTGTGGGTTGCCAGCTTAGCTGCCCCGATCCAAGTCAATTTAAATTAATTTTGGTTGCCATTCTCAAACCATCCAAATGGAATTAAGCTTGATTTAATGACTAGATCCATCCCTGGCTGGTAATCTTTGCCAGGGTTAGCCAACAGCCAGTCATGATATCTGGTTCAGCCAGGGTGGCAGTGCCATCTGTTTGGTCCGAAACTAGCCCACAGTCACGATATCTGGTTCAGCCAGGGTGGCAGTGCCATCTGTTTGGTCCGAAACTAGCCCACAGTCACGATATCTGGTTCAGCCAGGGTGGCAGTGCCATCTGTTTGGTCCGAAATTAGATCAAACAGACATTTATGACCTTAATTTAAACCAACATAAATGGAGTTATGTGGGGACACAAACATAAATAACCTTTATGCTAATTGTACACATCCTGTTTTGTAAGCAGCTGACAGAAACGGTCTAGTATTGCTCATTTCCTAATCTGGATTGGAGACCAATCTTTCTGTTTCATTTTATGTTTCAGAGCCTTGCAGTGTTTTATAGAGGAAGACATTTAGCCTCTTTAAGCAGTTTCTCTCTGACTGGTGCCAACTCAGCAGGATGAGCAATTCTAAAATAATAGCAGCGATAAGCATCTGCTTATTATAACATACAAAGATCAAGATGTTACTTCCTGAGTGTAGTGCTGCGCATCATAAAATGTCTGTGGTACAATTGGCTATTCCCTTTGCCCAAATATAAATACAGTAGGGCTAGGCTACAGTAGAAATTGGTTTTGCTACTCACTCTCTGTATATCTGCAGTCGACAGCAGCCAGCAGCCTGACTCTGTGTTCTGGATTCATCACGTTCAGCTCTATAAGGTGTTTCTCCTGCAGGTGCCTCAGGTCCTCTACTGTCTGATAGCCATTCAGAAGCAGTGCAGATGCATACTCCTTGAATAAACAAGATACAGTTCCATCTCATCTACCTTTCATAATCTTATACTAATCTGTTCACATTTGAGTGCTTTAGGTTATGCTTATGCATATTAAAAATGTTTGTTGTGTATTTGAGACAACACTGATTGGTTACTGTAAAGAGGAAAGAACAAAATGTGTCTGTATTTGGAAGTCATTTAAAGAGTCCGAGCTTGACCATGGCTAGAAGCTATCCAGCTTTTGTCAAATTAACGTCATTTTAGCTAACCATAACCCTTTTCCTAACCTTAGCCCAATTATTCTAACCTGCTAGGTTAATTCTCCTAACCTGCTATGAAAAGTCAAATCTGAAGTTAATTTGACAATAGATGGATCCCTTCTAGCCATGCCATCCGAGCACTCACCTCTAGATGTAGCCGCTCCAGTAGTTCCAGTAGTGTCTTTGGTCGTGGTCTCTTGCTCAACCTCAAAGGCCTGATCTTTGGTGCCTCCTCCTCTCTTTCTTTCTCCATGAGCATGTCAACATAGATGAACTTGAAATTACCCACTTTGTTGTTCAGAATCCCTGTCCATATGCCCATGGGAGGTTTACTGATGATGCTGATAATGTCTCCAACCTGGGAAGAGACATCAATAGATTGGACTCATACATATAGATCATGAAACAGCACTTACAAACAGCTTTCATAGCATTTCACAATACACCCATTCTGGAAACATTATCTTCTGTCTACCTTGAGTTTGAGGGAGTCAGTGTCATATGGGCTGGGAACAAAGTCTGTGTGGACCCGTGCTCTACCACAAAAGTGTCCGTTGTAGGAGCCGTCCTCTTCTAGTCTCAGACTGTCTCTGGTACTGGAGCCATCTGAGACGCTGGCCAAACCACCTGAGTCAACAGGGGACAATACATCACAATTTGATTACACTGCACAGATTTACCCATGGACCAAGAATAGGTTGTGTGTGTATCCTTGAGTTGGAGGGAAGGTTACAAGCCTATCTTAATATTGTAATATGATGGTAATAATAAAATAAAATGTTATTTGTCACATGTGCTGAATACAACAGTTGTAGACCTTACAGTGAAATGCTTACTTACGAGCCCCTAAGCAACAATGCAGTAAAAAAAAAAGAATAAGAGATAAAAGTAACAATTAAAGAGCAGCAGTAAAATAACAATAGCGAGACTATATACATGGGGGTATCGATACAGAGTCAATGTATATATACATGGGGGCACCGGTTAGTCAAGGTAATTTGGTGTGATCTGAGTGGGCATTCTATGTTGGATGTGTTGTTTGTCTATTTCTATGTCTGGCCTGATATGGTTCTCAATCAGAGGCAGGTGTTAGTCATTGTCTCTGATTGGGAACCATATTTAGGTAGCCTGGGTTTCACTGTGTGTTTGTGGGTGATTGTTTCCTGTCTCTGTGTTTTGCACCAGATAGGGCTGTTTTAGGTTTTCTCACATTTATTGTTTTTGTAGTGTTCGTGTTTATCTTTAGTTATTAAACATGAATCAAAGAAACCATGCTGCATTTTGGTCTGCCTCTACTTCACCTAAAGAAAACCGTTACATAATTGAGGTAATATGTACATGTAGGTAGAGTTATTAAAGTGATAATACATAGATGATAACAGCGAGTAGCAGAGTGTTGTACTGGGCCGTATGCACTACCCTCTGTGGTGCCTTGTGGTCAGAGGCCGAGCAGTTGCCATACCAGGCAGTGATGCAACCAGTCAGGATGCTCTCGATGGTGCAGCTGTAGATCCTTTTGAGGATCTGAGGACCCATGCCAAGTCTTTTCAGTCTCCTGAGGGGGAATAGGTTTTGTCGTGGCCTTTTCACGACTGTCTTGGTGTGCTTGGACCATGTTAGTTTGTTGGTGATGTGGACACCAAGGAATTCAAAGCTCTCAACCTGCTCCACTACAGCCCGTCGATGAGAATGGAGGCGTGTTCAATCCTCTTTTTCCTGTAGTCCACAATCATCTCCTTTGTCTTGTTCACGTTGAGGGAGAGGTTGTTGTCTTGACACCACACGGCCAGGTTTCTGACCTCCTCACTATAGGCTGTCATTGTCGGTGATCAGGCCTACCACTGTTGTGTCATCAGCAAACTTAATGACGGTGTTCGAGTCGTGCCTTGTCGTGCATTCATGAGTGAACACGGAGTGCAAGAGGGGACTGAGCATTCACCCCTGAGGGGCCCCTGTGTTGAGGATCAGCGTGGCGGATGTGTTGTTACCTACCCTTACCACCTGGGGGCGGCCCGTCAGGAAGTCCAGGATCCAGTTGCAGAAGGAGGTGTTTAGTCCTAGGGTCCTTAGCTTATTGATGAGCTTTGAGGGCACTATGGTGTTGAACGCTGAGCTGTAGTAAATGAATAGCATTCTCACATAGGTGTTCCTTTTGTCCAGGTAGGAAATGGTAGTGTGGAGTGCAATAGAGATTGCATCATCTGTGGATATGTTAGGGCGGTATGCAAATTGGAGTGAGTCTAGGGTTTCTGGGATAATGGCGTTGATGTGAGCCATGACCAACCTTTTCAAAGCACTTTATGGCTACAGACGTGAGTGCTACGGGTCGGTAGTCATTTAGGCAGGTTACCTTAGTGTTCTTGGGCACAGGGACTATGGTGGTCTGCTTAAAACATGTTGGTATTACAGACTCGGACAGGGAGAGGTTGAAAATGTCAGTGAAGACACTTGCCAGTTGGTCAGCGCATGCTCACAGTACACGTCATGGTAATCCGTCTGGCCTTGTGAATGTGGACCTGTTTAAAGGTCTTACTTACATCGGCTGCAGAGAGCGTGATCACACAGTCTTCCGGAACAGATGATGCTCTCATGCATGTTTCAGTGTTATTTGCCTCGAGGCGAGAATAGAAGTAGTTTAGCTCATCTGGTAGGCTCGTGTCACTGGGCAGCTCTCGCCTGTGCTTCCCTTTATAGTCTGTAATGGATTACAAGCCCTGCCACATCCGAGAAGCGTCAGAGCCGGTGTAGTACGATTCAATCTTAGTCCTGTGTTGACACTTTGCCTGTTTGATGGTTTGTCGCAGGCAATAGCGGGATTTCTTATAAGCTTCCGGGTTAGAGTCCCGCTCCTTGAAAGTGGCAGCTCCAGCCTTTAGCTCAGTGTGGATGTTGCCTGTAATCCATGGCTTCTGGTTGGGGTATGCATGTACAGTCACTGTGGGGACGACGTCATCGATGCACTTATTGATGAAGCCAATGGCTGATGTGATGTACTTCTCAATGCCATCGGAGCAATCCCGGAACATTTTCCAGTTTGTGCTAGCAAAACAGTCCTGTAGCTTAGCATCTGCTTCATCTGACCACCTTATCATTCATTGAGTCATTGGTGCTCCTGCTTTAATTTTGGCTTGTAAGCAGGAATCAGGAGAATAGAATTATGGTCATATTTGCCAAATGGAAGGCGAGGGAGAGCTTTGCATGCATCTCTGTGTGTGTGTGGCGTAAAGGTGGTCTCGAGTTTTTTTCCCCCTCTGGTAGCACATTTAACATGCTGATAGAAATTTGGTAAGACCGATTTTAAGTTTTCCTGCGTCAAAATCCTCGGCCACTAGGAACGCCAACTCTGGGTGAGCGTTTCCTGTTTGCTTATGGCGGAATACAGCTCATTGAGTGCAGTCTTAGTGCCAGCATCAGTTTGTGGTGGTATGTAGACAGCCACAAAAAAATACAGATAAACTATCTAGGTAGATAGTGTGGTCTACAGCTTATCATGAGATACTCTACCTCAGGAGAGCAAAATCTTGAGACTTCCTTAAATATCTTGCACCAGCTGTTGTTTACAAAAATACATAGTCCGCCACCCCTTGTCTTACCAGACACCGCTGTTCTATCCTGCCGATATAGCATATAACCAGCCAGCTGTATGTTGATAGTGTTGTCGTTCAGCCACGACTCCATGAAGCATAATATATTACAGTTTTGAATGTCCAGTAGTTTAATCTTTCGTAGGTCATTGATTTTATTTTCCAAATATTGCACGTTTGCTAGCAGAATGGAAGGCAGTGGGGGTTTATTCTATCACCTACGAATTCTCAGAAGACAGTCCGCCCTCCGGCCCATTATTCTCTGCTTTCTCTTCACGTTTCCAGGAAAGTAGTATGTCATTCGCGTTGGGCTCGTCGGACTCGTTAAAGTAAAAAAAGGATTCTGCCAGTTCATGGTGAGTAATCGCAATTCTGATGTCCATAAGAGAGCAGCAACATTATCAGTCATAAGAGAGCAGCAACATTATGTACAAAATAAGGTAAAAAAAACAAGTTACAAACAACTCAAAGAAACAAAAAAAACACAATTGGATAGGAAAACGTCAGACTTCTTTTCCGGGGCCATCTTAATAATATGGTAATACAATGGTAAAATAAAATAAATGAAAACACATCACATTAGCTTATTCTTCATTTACAAACGTGTAACTTCATTTACAGACTTGTATGAGGAGAGACATGACTTTCTGTTGACATCCCTGTGGAGAGGACTTACTGGAGGAGCTCTGTCCGCTGCAGAGGCTCTCCAGAGAGTTGCTGGTCTCTTCAGAGCCTTTCTCAACAGGAGGACTGCTCTCTGTTTCCTCCTCTAGGTCTCTGTCAGTGTCCTCACCCTGCATGGGGAAATACAAGATGGACAAGCCACTATGTGAGTAAGCTAAATCATTCCAGGGTGGATTCCTTTGCTATATAAATAACAGTGCTATTTATATAAGGAAGGAAGTGTCATTAGGTTAACAATTCAACATAGCCACTTACAAATACTGACTAGGTTGTTGGATACTATTTTGTCACTTAGACCTAATTTCAATACAAATTGAGTCTTGCTTGGCCAGACTTACACTACATGACCAGAAGTATATGGACACCTGCTCGTTTGGCCCTGTCCGGGGATATCATCGGATGGGGCCACAGTGTCTCCTGACCCCACCTGTCTCAGCCTCCAGTATTTATGCTGCAGTAGTTTATATGTCGGGGGATCAGTTTGTTATATCTGGAGTACTTCTCCTGTCTTATCCGGTGTCCTGTGTGAATTTAAGTATGCTCTCTCTAATTCTCTCTTTCTCTCAGAGGACCTGAGCCCTAGGACCATGCTTCAGGACTACCTGGCATGATGACTCCTTGCTGTCCCCAGTCCACCTGGCCGTGCTGCTGCTCCAGTTTCAACTGTTCTGCCTGCGGCTATGGAATCCTGACCTGTTCACCGGACGTGCTACCTGTCCCAGACCTGCTGTTTTCAACTCTCAAGAGACAGCAGGAGTGGTAGAGATACTCTTAATGATTGGCTATGAAAGCCAACTGACATTTACTCCTGAGGTGCTGACTTGCTGCACCCTCGACAACTACTGTGATTATTATTATTTGACCATGCTGGTCATTTATGAACATTTGAGCATCTTGGCCATGTTCTGTTATAATCTCCACCCGGCACAGCCAGAAGAGGACTTGCCACCCCTCATAGCCTGGTTCCTCTCTAGGTTTCTTCCTAGGTTTTGGCCTTTCTAGGGAGTTTTTCCTAGCCACCGTGCTTCTACACCTGCATTGCTTGCTATTTGGGGTTTTAGGCTAGGTTTCTGTACAACACTTTGAGATATTAGCTGATGTACGAAGGGCTATATAAATACATTTGATTTGATTTTGATCCAGCCGAAGCTTGGTATTGCGCATGGTGATCTTAGGCTTGTGTGCGGCTGCTTGGCCATGAAAACCCATTTCATTAAGCTTCCAACTAACAGTTATTGTGCTGACGTTGCTTCCAGATGCAGTTTGAAACTTGGTAGTGAGTGTTGCAACTGAGGACAGACAATTTTTACGCATTACGTGCTTCAGCGTTCTTTGAGCTTGTGTGGCATACCACTTCGCGGCTGAGCCGTTGTTGCTCCTAGAAGTTTCCACTTCACAATAACAGCACGTATAGTTGACCAGGGCAGCTCTAGCAGGGCAGAAATTTGAAGAACTGACTTGTTGGAAAGGTGGCATCCTGTGTCCGTGCCACATTGAATGTCACTGAGCTCTTCAGTAAGGCCATTGTTTGTCTATGGAGATTGCATGGCAGTGGGCTCGATTTTGTACACCTGTCAGCAATGTGTGTGGTTGAAATAGCCAAATTCACTCATTTGAAGGGGTGTCCACATACTTTTGTATATATAGTGTATTTTACAAGAGTGTTCTTATGACATAGGTAGACGTCACAATGGTGCATTTGAGTATGTGGGTTATAGCCAGTCAGATGGAAAATATGCAATATTTTAAGAGCTCTAGATGTTTTTATACACTACGCAAATATAAGTATTGTGTAGGATGAGAAAGAGGCAGTCTGTAGTGGAACTCACAGCTTCCTCAGAGAAGGTTTTGAAGTGCTTCTTGCCCATCTTCCTGCGCATGGTTAGGGAGATGGCCTTCATCTTTTTCCCCAGGCTGCCTTGTTTGGTCTGATCAGAACTCTCACATCCAGACTCCTCTGTCACTTTTGTTACATTTTCCTCTAGTCCGGCTGGTGATGGTTGTCTGATGCCATCAAATCGCCCAAAACTGGTGGAGCGCTGCATGGAGAGATCACAGATGACACATTGAATATGTGTTTGCCACAGTGGCAGCAGGAGACAGGACTCAATCTGGAACATTATGCAATACATGTTGCACACCCATACCACCAAATCACTATGGGGTTTTGATGATTTCCTTTCCTTTTACATTTCTTATGACATAGGTAGACATTTTTATACACTATACAAATATAAGTACTGTGTAGGATGAGAAAGGGACCAAATCAGTGGTAATTAATTATTTTATCCTACTCCCTTGATTTACAGTAATACTGCGCCATTGTCTTGAGCAATGTGTCTTGAGCCTAGAAGTCTGGCACGTTAGGCTACTTGAACTCAATCCCATTTGCACTATGCGTGTATCTCTATCATGATGTGCTTGTGAGGTACAGCTAATAGCTCATAAACCTAAAAGTATTTTATGAATAATTCCAGTAAATCCCTATTACATACCAGGACCCCACACTGCAGCAATCTAGGGGACCCTTTGAGTAATTTGACGGACCCTCCCCCTCCTCACAACTTTGACCATATATCTGCTGCACTTCTACTCATCATCAGTCAAAGACACTGCTTCTTCTTTTAGTTAGAATAACATTTTAGTGCTAACTATTGTGAGTAGTTAGCACTAAAGAGTTGTCAATTCTACACAAATAGTTATCAATTCAATGTATTTAAACATGCTACTTAGAAATAATGTGTTTCCACCTACCTTTGGTTTACTGAGCTTTGGTTTGTCTGAAACATTTGAGGCTGCCCTCTGTAGCATTTTGTGTTGATGTTGTTTGGTTTTAGAGTTCAGTCTAATGTAATCTTAAAGAAGCCTTTCTGTACTCTGACCAACTCTGATGGTAGTTAAGTGTTAACTGCACTAAACTAACCCAGAACGAATGCTTGGCTTCCTCAAAATGACAGGATGTGACATGTGAGGCAATCAACATTCTTTCTGTTTACCACGGTATCCGTTTCAGAAGGGGAAAAAACACATTCTGCTAGATGAGCACTTTGCGGTCTCTCTCTAAAAATATTTTAATTTCTAGGAACACTGTGATGAAGGTGACATAATTTTAGAACCTAGTTACCATTTGTGGTTGGGCTACATTTGCTGCATGACTCACACCTGGCATAGGCTATACAGTGCCTTCAGAAAGTATTCATACCCCTTGACTTATTCCACATTTTGTTGTGTTACAGCCTGAATTCAAAATTGAATAAATATATTTTTTTTCTCACCAATCTACACACAATACCCCACAATGACAAAGTATTTTTGATAATTTATTGAAAAGTAAATACGGAAATATCTAATTTACATACGTATTCACACCCCTGAGTCAATACATTTTAGAATCACCTTTGGTAGTGATTACAGCTGAGTCTTTCTGGGTAAATATTTAATAGCTTTGCACACCTGGATTATACAATATATGGACGTTATAATTTTTAAAATTCTTCAAGCTCTGTCAAGTTGGTTGTTGATCATTGCCTAGACAGCCTCGCATTAGATGTTAAAGCCGAGTCAAAACTCTAACTAGGCCACTCAGGAACATTCTTGGTAAGCAACCACAGTGTATATTTGACCTTGTGTTTTAGGTTATTGTCCTGCTGAAATTATGCCGATTTAAAGCATACCCATAACATGCAGCTACTACCATGCTTGAAATATGAAGAGTGGTGCTCGTGTTGGATTTGCCCCAAACATAACACTTTGTATTAAGGACATGAAGTTCATTACTTTGCCACATTTTTTGCAGTTTTACTTTAGTGCCTTATTGCAAACAGGATGCATGTATTGGAATATTTGTTCTGTACAGGCTTCCTTTCTTTCACTCTATCATTTAGGTTAGTATTGTGGAGTAACTATTTTGTTGAGCCATCCTCAGTTTTCTCCTATTACAGCCATTAAACTCTGTAACTGTTTTAAAGTCACCATTGGCCTCATGGTGAAATCCAGAAGCTGTTTCCTTCCTCTCTGGCAACTGAGTTAGGAAGGACACCTGTATCCTTGTAGTGACTGGGTGTATTGATACACCATCCAAAGTGTAATGAATAACTTCATCATGCTCAAAGGAATATTCAATGTCTGCTTTTTTTTCTTTGTACCAATAGGTGATCTTCTTTGCAATGCATTGGAAAACCTGTGTTTGAAATTCACTGCTTCACTGGTGGACTTTACAAATAATTGTAAACGCAGCAAAAAAAGAAACATCCTCTCACTGTCAGCTGTGTTTATTTTCAGCGAACTTAACATGTGTAAATATTTGTATGAACATAAGATTCAACAACTGAGACATAAACTGAACAAGTTCCACAGACATGTGACTAACATAAATGGAATAATGTTTCCCTGAACAAAGGGGGGATGAAAATCAAAAGTAACAGTCAGTATCTGGTGTGGCCACCAGCTGCATTAAGTACTGCAGTGCATTTCCTCCTCATGGACTGCACTAGACTTGCCAGTTCTTGCTGTGAGATGTTACCCCACTCTTCCACCAAGGCACCTGCAAGTTCCCGGACATTTCTGGGGGGAATGGCCCTAGCCCCCACCCTCCGATCCAACAGGTCCCAGACGTGCTCAATCGGATTGAGATCCGGGCTCTTCACTGGCCATGGCAGAACAATTACATTCCTGTCTTGCAGGAAATCACGCACAGAATGAGCAGTATGGCTGGTGGCATTGTCATGCTGGAGGGTCATGTCAGGATGAGCCTCCAGGAAGGGTACCTTATGAGGTTGGGGGATGTCTTGCCTGTAACGCACAGCGTTGAGATTGCCTGCAATGACTACAAGCTCAGTCCAATGAGGCTGTGACACACCGCCCCAGACCATGACGGACCCTCCACCTCCAAATTGATCCCGCTCCAGAATACAGGCCTCAGTGTCACGCTTATTCCTTCGACAATAAACGCAAATCCGACCATCACCCCCGGTGAGACAAAACCACGACTCATCAGTGAAGAGCACTTTTTGCCAGTCCTGACTGGTCCAGCGACGGTGGGTTTATGCCCATAGGCGACGTTGTTGCCAGTGATGTCTGGTGAGGACCTGCCTTACAACAGGCCTACAAGCCCTCAGTCCAGCCTTTCTCAGCCTATTGCGGACAGTCTGAGCACCAATTGAGGGATTGTGCGTTCCTGGTGTAACTCGGGCAGTTGTTGCCATCCTGTACCTGTCCCACAGGTGTGATGTTCGGATGTACCGATCCTGTGCAGGTGTTGTTACACGGGGACTGCGACTGCGAGGACAATCAGCTGTCTGTCCTGTCTCCCTGTAGTGCTGTCTTAGGCATCTCACAGTACAGACCTTGCAATTTATTGCCCTGGCCACATCTGCAGTCCTCATACCTCCTTGCAGCATGCCTAAGGCATGTTCACGCAGATGAGCAGGGACCCTGAGCATCTTTCTTTTGGTGTTTTTCAGAGTCAGTAGAAAGGCCTCTTTAGTGTCCTAAGTTTTCATAACTGTGACCTTAATTGCTTACCGTCTGTAAGCTGTTTGTGTCTTAACAACTGTTCCACAGGTGCATGGTCATTAATTGTTTATGGTTCATTGAACAAGCATGAGAAACAGTGGTTAAACCCTTTACAGTGAAGATCTGTGAAATTATTTTGATTTTTACGAATTATCTTTGAAAGACAGGGTCCTGAAAAAGGGACGTTTATTTTTTGCTGAGTTTGTGGGGTAAAGAGATAAGGCAATTCAAAAATCAGATTAAATACTATTATTGCACACACTTATTATGTGACTTGTTGAGCACATTTTTACTCCTGAACATATTTAGGCTTGTCATAACAAAGGGGTTGAATACTTTTAGATTCAAGACATTTCAGCTTTTCATTTTTATTTACTTTGTAAAATGTTCTAAAAACATAATCCACTTTGACTATAGGGCAGTGGTGAAAAAAGTATCCAGTTGTCATACTCAAGTAAAAGTGAAAGTCACCTAGTAAAATACTGCTTGGATAATAGTGTATTTGGTTTTCAATATACTTAAGTATCAAATGTAAATGTAATTGCTAAAATATACTAAAATATACTAATATATAAGTATTAAAAGGAAAATAAAGAAAATGTCTAAATCATTTCAAAATCCTTATTAAGCAATCTCAGACAGCGCAAATTTTTATTTTTTTTGTATTTTTTTATGGACTGAAATTGTGGGATAAACAATGTTTTGAAACCTTCATCAATTACTATTATTTGGGTTCAATTATTTCCAAAGTTCTTTCACACAAAACATTCCAGTAAGAAAAAAGTAGGAAATATAATTATCCTAAATTATACTGTCGATGTTGAACTTTTCTTTGCTCAAATGTCAAAATCTCGGGTGAATGTTTTGAGGAAGTGTTGAGGCTATGAACTGCAGACACAGAAAGATGGCAACTTTGTGATGTCGAAACAGTTTCCGTTTGAACATTTGGACTCCGTATGGACGTTTGACTAAAACAAACTCTTCTTGATCTACTTGATAATACATTTGACACATTAAATGTTATTTACTGCCACATTAAATCAAACATGATGTGATTATCTTACATTAGGCTATATATATAGCTATTCTAAGATAAATGTTGCCCTCAGAAAATTAGGGAATCAGTCAGCATCAATTACCTATTTAATTCATACTGTGGTTGATAACTTTTTAGCAAGCCAGTACGTTGATTATTAGGTCACAGTGTAACACCCTGATCTGTTTCACCTGTCTTTGTGATTGTTCTCCACCCCCCTCCAGCCTATCTTCCCCATTATCCGCTGTGTATTTATACCTGTGTTCTCTGTTTGTCTGTTGCCAGTTCATCTTGTTTGCCAAATCAACCAGCATTTGCTTTTCCCAGTCTTTCTTTTTCTCGCCTTCCTGATTTTGACCCTTGCCTGTCCTAACACTGAGCCCGCCTGCCTGACCACTCTGCCTGCCTGCCGACCTGTACCTTTTCCCCAACTGTGGATTATTGACCTCTGCCTGATAGTACGAACTGGCCATGACTGACACAGCAGACCCGGGCAGCTGCGCAAGCCATCTCCTCTCAAGGAGCCTCCATTTGTAGGCACGAGGAATTGCTTCATGGTCTTATGGAGGGGGTCCAAACGTTGGCTGAGTGCCATGACCGGGCGTTGGACATGCTGCTGGAGCAATTCCGCGGGTAGTCTGGGGGGGCAGCCTGCCACGGTGGTAACCCCTCCGCCCCTCAGTAACTCGGTGGTTAGCAGCGTCGCCCCACAGACCGCTCCACCTTCCCGGCAGCCCCGCTTACGTCCCCTGGAATGCTTTAATGGAGAAACGAGCACCTGTTGGGTGTTTTTAGCTCATTGTGCCCTCGTTTTTGAGCTTCAGCCCTCATTCTTCCCCGTTGATCACTCCAAGATAGCCTACCTCATCACGCTGATGTCTGGGAGGGGCTACTGCCATATGGGCACAACAGCCGGCCATGTGTTTGTGTCTGGAGGGGTTTGTGGGAGAGGTGAGAAAGGTTTTTGATGCCCCGTTCTCCGGAAGAGAAGCTGTCCGGAAGCAAATCCAGCTCTGGCAGGACACCCGCAGAGTGTTCGACTATGCAGTGGATTTCAGCACATTGGCAGTTGAGAGTGCGTGGAACCAGGAAGCACTGTTTGACATGTTCCTGCACGGCGTCTCGGATGAGGTTAAGGACGAGCTTGCTGCTCGGGAGTTACCCACGGATCTTGACTCCCTCATTGCTTTGACCATCTGCATCGATGGGCGATTGCAGGAATTCCAGATGGAGAGGAAATTTGATTTCGCTCGCACGTCCAGGGATTCCACCTCGCCTCCGAGTCATCCTGGAAGTCCCCAACGGTCCCATTGCCGAGAGCACCCGAGGTTTCCCGACCTTCCTCGAGAGTCCCCAAAGATGGCCGAGGCACTGCCAGCGGAACATCAACACAGGATCAACACAAGGAGCTGCCTGTATTGCGGGATATTTGGTAATTTTGTGTCCTCTTGCCTGGTAAAAGACCAGGTTCACTGGTAGGAGCGAGTACTCTGGTGGGCCATAAGGAGAACTTTTCTGCCTCCCTTACTCACACCTCTTTTCATGTCGTTCTGCTGTGGGGAAACCAGTCCAAATCTCTCTGGAGATTTGACTCTGGGGCCAATGAGAGTTTTTTTGGATGCGATGCTGGTGTCCGAGCTGAAAATCCCCACTCTGTCCCCTCCATTCCCATGAATGTTAGAATGCTGGATGGGCGCTCTATAGGTCGAGTCACCCATAACACCACTCTCATCAACCTACGTGTGTCAGGGAATCCTATTGAGACCATTCAATTCCTGCACATCAAGTCCTCCAGATTCCCGTGGTTTTGGGATTCTCCTAGCTCCGGCCACACAATCCCCTCATCAACTGGCCTACTACAGGTGCTATCACGCCCATTGTCTGAAGTCGGTGCAACCTGCCCTGGGACGTCTTCCTGGGGGCTCGGAAGTTGCTCCTGACCTCTCCTCCATTTCCGCGGAGTACCAGGATCTCCGGGAGCTGTTCAGCAAGTCCCGAGCCAGTTCCCTTCCACTGCACCGCCCCTATGACTGCGGGATTGACCTTCTCTCTAGCACCACTCCCCCCCCGGGACGTCTGTACTCTCTGTCGGGACAAGAGACCAAGGCTATAGAGACCGACATTGGGGACTCCCTAACTACAGGATTTATTTGTCCGTCTTCCTCTTCCGCTGGCGCAGGGTTCCTCTTTGTGGAGAAAAAGGACAAGAACCTGCGCCCGTGCATTGACTACCGGGTACTCAATGACATTACTGTGAAGACCGTTATCCGCTACCACTCATTTCCTCGGCCTTCGAGCCGCTCCAGGGGGCCACTGTTTTATCCAAGCTGGATCTACGACACGCCTACACGTGGTGCGGATACGAGAGGGGGACAAGGGGAAGACCGCCTTCAACACGGCCAGCGGCCACTACGAATATCTGGTCATGCCCTTTTACCTCACCAACGCCACTACGGATATCTGGTCATGCCCTTTTACCTCACCAACGCCATTATGAATATCTGGTCATGCCCTTTTACCTCACCAACGCCATTATGAATATCTGGTCATGCCCTTTTACCTCACCAACGCCCCTGCCGTGTTCCAGGCTCTGGTGAATGATGTTCTCTGCGACATGTTGAACCAGTTCGTCTTCTTCTACTTTGATGACATCCTCGTCTTCTCCCGCTCCCCCCAAGAACACGTGTTTTAATCGCCTCTTTATCCGGGGTTACAGCACCCTGGCCTCTCCCTGACTGCACTTACCTCTACCAAGGTTCCGTTCACATGGTCCTCTGCAGCTGACTGGGTGTTCCTGGACCTTAAACACCACTGCTCCTATCCTGGTTCATCCTGACCCTTCCCGTCAGTGTCTGGTGGAGGCTGTGACGGAGAAGTCCGTCACTGGCTGCGGGCAGCATTTGGTACACTGACACACACACATTCATCGCGCCTCCCTGCTCCGTTATCAGCTACGTTAACTTGTGTGTCGACCCACATTGTTAACGTCCCTATCTTAGTACATACATTTCACACTTACCTCCCGTCAGTAACCGGTTATGGTATAAGGAATATACAGACAAGTGTTCATGTTTAATTTAAGCAACGTTTATTATACTTATCAATGTTATGGATGAGCGTGTTGTTTGGCTGGTTCTGTTCCTCTCTCCATCTCTGTAGCTTCTGGGTATGCTGGTGTCATGACGTTTCCCTCTTTGGGTACAGAGAGCACCCTCCCCCTCTCTCTGCACCCCCCCCTCTCTCTCCTACACCCAGGCTGCTGTTAGGCAGGTCCTAAATTCCTGGAGGAGATTCTTCCTCATGGCCAGACAGTATATAGAGAAAGTGAGTTTTCATAGAGAGAACAAAGGAATTTCTTCCACCTCACAGAACTTGAGAACTGAACAATTTTCATGTTCTGGAGAATGTATGAAAGGTCGGTGAAATAGCCAGCTACGAACTGGTCCGTTTGGTACAATTTTGTGAAACTCATGAGAGACAATTACATTACCATAACCCTGTTTATACAAGAGTCTCAGTTATGAGGTCTGCATCTAAATATTGTATAAAATGAATGACTAAAGATGAAACTATTTGTGAAATGATGTGATGCTATGTAATGATGTTAATGTGATAGGATTGTATTTCTGTTTAAAGTTTCAATGAGTCATTGGCCCGCCCCCAGGAGCACAGACATGACCTGGCATCATGGGACAGCTCTTTTCAATGTTCCGAATAAAACCCCCACCTGGGTTTTCCCACTTCAGACCATGCTTCCCTCAATTACGAGAGGGCTAAGGTTTAAGTAGAGACCATGCTTCTCTCAATTACGAGAGGGCTAAGGTTTGAGTAGAGACCATGCTTCTCTCAATTACGAGAGGGCTAAGGTTTGAGCCCATTGCTAAATTCTTAACCATACCACGTGGTTAAACTCTGAGACTATTTAACCGACAGAATAAGAACAAATCTTTGATACTAATTACTAGTCTGCAGCTAGGAATTCGGTATCATTGAACGCGAAGACGGACAACCACCGAAACATCTATTCTATTACAACATTGCATGAATGTTACTCTGAACTATCCATTCTAACCACAGCAGAGAGAGAGAGGGCGGACAAACTCTCCAACAGAAACAAACCTTCCAACAGAGATCAGGACGACACACTGAGCGTAAATATATATATTGATTGCAATTATTCCCGAATGAGTGAGCGTTCATGTGCAAAGGATTAGCATTTCAATTGTTATAATTATCAACTTTGTAGTGTCTTATCTTTCGCGCCACCTCAGTGCCTTTGTCTAACAAGCCGCCATGCCGGTTTAGCCCACGAGGGCACATTCCCCTATCATTTCCTTGTAACCATATCTACCTTTTTGTTTGTGCATTTCTGTGATTATTTAGTTAGTTAATAAATAAATAAATGATTTAAGACAATTGAAGTATGGATGACTCATAGTGAAGACCGGGTTCGTGCAGATAACCAACAATTTATGACTGCTTTTCCCAGTCTCTCTTTTTCTCGCTCTCTTGGTTTTGACCCTTGCCTGTCCTGACCCTGAGCCTGCCTGCAGACCTGTCTATTTCCTGCCCCTCTTGGACTATTAAACCATTGTTAATTCGACGTTGTCTGCATCTGGGTCTTACCTTCATACCTGATACAGAGCGAGCTTTTCTACATGACTTCTTCCTTGCATTGGAATGTTCCAAACCGATAGTCATTCTCAACATTACTTATACACTTAGAAAAAAAGGTGCTATCTCGACCCTAAAAGAACCCAAAAGAGTTATCCTATGGGGGCAGCCGAAGAACCCTTTTGGAACCCTTTTTTCTAAGCGTGTAGGCCTCAGTTTGGAGAGCATCCTGTTGTCATCAAAGAGGAACAAACAAACATTGTCCTCACAAATAATGGTCAAATTCACATCAGAAACAAATAAAATATGAGTTCATGCAGGAGTTGTATAGGCAGCGGTTTAACTCTTTGCATTTCATGGTACTACAGTTGAAGTTGGAAGTTTACATACACCTAGGTTGGAGTCATTAAAAATGTCTTGTTAACAAACTATAGTTTTGGCAAGGCGGTTAAGACATCTACATGTGCATGACACAAGTAGTTTTTCCAACCATTGTTAACAGACAGATTATTTCACTTATAATTGACTGTATCACAATTCCAGTGGGTCAGAAGTTTACATACACAAAGATGACTGTGCCTTTCAACAGCTTGGAAAATTACAGAAAATGATGTCATGGCTTTAGAATTTGAGTCAATTGGAGGTTTACCTGTGGATGTATTTCAAGGGCTACCTTCAAACGCAGTGCCTCTTTGCTTGACATTGACATTGAAAAATCTAAAGAAATCAGCCAAGACCTCAGAAAAAGATTTGTAGACCTCCACAAGTCTGGATTATCCTTGGGAGCAATTTCCAAATGCCTGAAGGTACCACGTTCATCTGTACAAACAATAGTACGCATGTACAAACACCATGGGACCACACAGCCATCATACCGCTCAGGAAGGAGACGCGTTCTGTCTCCTAGAGATGAACATACTTTGGTGCGGAAAGTGCAAATCAATCCCAGAACAACAGCAAAGGACCCTGTGAAGATGCTGATGGAAACAGGTACAAAAGTATCTATATCTACAGTATCTACAGTAAAATGTGTCCTATATCGACATGGCCTGAAAGGCCACTCAGCAAGGAAGAAGCCACTTCTCCAAAACAGTCATAAAAAAGACAAACTACGGTTTGCAACTGAACATGGGGACAAAGATCGCACTTTTTGGAGAAATGTCTCGATGAAACAAAAATAGAACTGTTTGGCCATAAGGACCATATTTATGTTTGGAGGAAAAAGCCAAAGAAGCCAAAGAACACCATCCCAACCGTGAAGCACGGGGGTGGCAGCATCATGTTGTGGGGGTGCTTTGCTGCAGGAGGGACTGGTGCACTTCACAAAATAGATGGCATCATGAGGAAAGACAATTATGTGGATATATTGAAGCAACATCTCAACACATCAGTCAGGAAGATAAAGCTTAGTCACAAATGGGTCTTCCAAATTAACAGTGACCCCAGGCATACTTCCAAAGTTGCGGCAAAATGGCTTAAGGACAACAAAGTCAAGGTATTGGAGTGGCCATCACAAAGCCCTGACCTCAATCCTATAGACAATTTGTGGGCAGAACTGAAAAAGCGTGTGCGAGCAAGGATGCCTACAAACCTGCCTCAGTTACACCAGCTCTGTCAGGAGGAATGGGCCAAAATGCACCCAACTTATTGTGGGAAGCTTGTGGAAGGCTATCTGAAACCTTTGACCCAAGTTAAACAATTTCAAGGCAACGCAACCAAATACTAATTTAGTGTATGTAAACTTCTGACCCACTTGGAATGTGATGAAAGTAATAAAAGCTGAAATAAATAATTCTCGCTACTATTATTCTGACATTTCCCATTCTTAAAATAAAGTGTTGATCCTAACTGACCTAAAACAGGGATGTTTTACTATGATTCAATGTCAGGAATTGTGAAAAACTGAGTTAAAATGTATTTGGATAAGGTGTATGTAAACTTACAACTTCAACTGTATATCTGTATAATCAGTCCTCTGATGTTAAAGGAAGGTGAATAAATTAAATGTTTACATTGCAGAGCTACAATTGACCAATGGCAAATGATAGAAGTCTATTGACAATAACATTCCCTAATCCCACACTGCTTGCAATCAGGAATGCTTGTCTCAGTCCAGGATGACAGTTTCTAATCTATTTCTTCAGACCCTCCAGGCAGACCCTTGGAAATAAATGCTCAGCAGTTTTTCATGATTGTTCATAAATGTTGCAAGAAATGATTTTCATCAACTCGTCCTACAGTCATTTACATTTACATTTAAAATCATTTAGCAACTGCTCTTAAACCAGATGTTTTACTTGATTCAAATTGGTGCATACACCTTATGACATCCAGTGGAACAGCCACTTGCATCTAAATCTTTTGTTAAAGGAAGGGGGTAAATTAAATGATTACATTGCAGAGCTACTTGACCAATGGCAAATGATCCTAGGTATTCCTTGAAGAGGTGGGGTTTCAGGTGTCTCCGGAAGGTGGTGATTGACTCCGCTGTCCTGGCGTCGTGAGGGAGTTTGTTCCACCATTGGGGGGCCAGAGCAGCGAACAGTTTTGACTGCAGTCGTGGCCAAAAGTTTTGAGAATGACACAAATATGAATTTCCACATAGTTTGCTGCTTCAGTGTCTTTAGATATTTTTGTCAGATGTTACTATGGAATACTGAAGTATAATTTCAAGCATTTCATAAGTGTCAAAGGCTTTTATTGACAATTACATGAAGTTGATGCAAAGAGTCAATATTTGCAGTGTTGACCCTTCTTTTTCAAGAAATCTGCAATCCACCCTGGCATGCTGTCAATTAACTTCTGGGCCAAATCCTGACTGATGGCAGCCCTTTCTTGCATAATCAATGCTTGGAGTTTGTCAGAATTTGTGGGTTTTAGTTTGTCCACCCGCCTCTTGAGGATTGACCACAAGTTCTCAATTTGATTAAGGTCTCTGGAGTTTCCTGGCCATGGACCCAAAATATTGATGTTTTGTTCCCCGAGCCACTTAGTTATCACTTTCCCTTATGGCAAGGTGCTCCATCATGCTGGAAAAGGCATTGTTCGTCACCAAACTGTTCCTGGATGGTTGGGAGAAGTTGCTCTCCCTGAGGATGTGTTGGTACCATTCTTTATTCATGGCTGTGTTCTTAGGCAAACTTGTGAGTGAGCCCACTCCCTCGGCTGAGAAGCAACCCCACACATGAATGGTCTCAGGATGCTTTACTGTTGGCATGACACAGGACTGATGGTAGCGCTCACCTTGTCTTCTCCGGACAAGCTTTTTTCCGGATGCCCCAAACAATCGGAAAGGGAATTCATCAGAGAAAATGATTGTACCCCAGTCCTCAGCAGTCCAATCCCTGTACTTTTTGCAGAATATCAGTCTGTCCCTGATGTTTTTCCTGGAGAGAAGTGGCTTCTTTGATGCCCTTCTTGATACCAGGCCATCCTCCAAAAGTCTTCACCTCACTGTGCGTGCAGATGCACTCACACCTGCCTTCTGCCATTCCTGAGCAAGCTCTGTACTGGTGGTGCCCCGATCCCGTAGCTGAATCAACTTTAGGAAACGGTCCTGGCGCTTGCTGGACTTTCTTGGACGCCCTGAAGCCTTCTTCACAACAATTGAACCGCTCTCCTTGAACTTCTTGATGATCCAATAAATGGATGATTTAGGTGCAATCTTACTGGCAGCAATATCCTTGCCTGTAAAGCCCTTTTTGTGCAAAGCAATGATGACGGCACGTGTTTCCTTGCAGGTAACCATGTTTGACAGAGGAAGAACAATGATTCCAAGCACCACCCTCCTTTTGAAGCTTCTAGTCTGTTATTCGAACTCAATCAGCATGACAAAGTGATCTCCAGCCGTGTCCTCGTCAACACTCACACCTGTGTTAACGAGAGAATCACTGACATGATGTCAGCTGGTCCTTTTGTGGCAGGGCTGAAATGCAGTGGAAATGTTTTGGGGGGATTCCGTTCATTTGCATGGCAAAGAGGGACTTTGTAATTAATTGCAATTCATCTGATCACTCTTCATAACATTCTGGAGTATATGCAAATTGCCATCATACAAACTGAGGCAGCAGACTTTGTCAAAATGTATAGTTGTGTCATTCTCAAAAAGTTTGACCACGACTGTACATGAAGTTACTAGAGGGTAGCATGCAGTGGAAATGTATCTACAGTATACACACTAATGTTGATTTAGAATGGAACACCCTAAACACTTCTACTGTGACATTAGGAATGTTTCCTTTTCCATTTGATGCTGTTGACAGATACAGTATAATTCTATATTTTTAGATATGGTCCTATTTTAAATTTTATAACCCTGTTTATTAGAAAGAAAAATCTTAAATATCCATATTACAGCTTTCTAAAGATAAATATTTGTACAAACACTAGCCACTCCTTTCCCCTAGTTTTGCCTTCAATGGCCTGTAACCAATAGGTGTTGATCCCTCTCCAGGAACCAAAGAAAGAAAAAACATATAGGAGCCTACACAATCACAACACTGGAGTAATCTGAAATAATCCCCCCCAATGTCACGTAAAGTCCAAACAACAGCTTTGTCTCACACAAAGCACCCAGAGCATGTGCTCACTGAATTTCCGATTGATACACTATACTGCACGTCTAGAAATATCTCAATGAGGGCATGTGAGCCCATCCTCTTTCCTAGTGTTTGTTTACCAAACCATAGTTTTTATAGCAGTCACTTACTATGGGTTAAAATAAACCCAAATCATCTATTTCAATGGAATTGGTTCGTTCCAAGGCATTTGAAGTAGGGTATAGATTGGAACAAAAATGTCCACAAAATGCCCAGTCTATTACAGATATACTATATAATCTACTATAATCTACTTTAACAGATGGCTATGTTGTCGTTTTTTGCCATTAACTCACATTGGGGTTGCAGAGGTCCACATCAGTAACAGAGAGAGAGACACCCTGGGGCGAGGGGTCTCGTTTCAGGCTCTCATCTTGGTACAGATCCTGGTGTTTGTCCTTGGCCCGGGGCAGGGTGTAGTCATGGGCATAAACGGGGTAGTCTGTGAGGGGCCTGCGGCAGATGTGGTAGGATGTCCCACAGGCCTGAAAGTTCTCAGCTGGGTTATTCCAGCAATTGTTCCTAGGATGAGCTCCAGGGCCTCCAGGCCCGGTCCTCAGCTCCATGGCACCCGGGGCTAGGGTAGCATTCTCCTGGGCTGATGGTAGTACAGACTCACAATCAGCAGCTGACCTCCGGACCACATCCAGATACATTCCTGCCATCACTGGGATGGGCCCTGCTGGGTGGTGACCGGAGAAGAAGGGTACAGAAATGAACATCTGACAAATTGTCGATATTCATCAAAATTGTATAGAACACATGTTTTGTCATGCTTTGTTATGTTGTTACTATCTATGTCAATATGATCAAGGAGACATACCACAAGTTTCGTGGTCTGTGGTAGATTTTCTGAGTTCCTTACTTCGTGTGGTGTCCTGATTTTTCTTGGCCCATTCTTTTCCATTTTTTGTACTCCCTTTCTTACAAGTCTTCTGATTCCCAGGCTTTTGACTCCCAGGATTTTGACTCCCAGGCTTTTGACTCCCAGGCTTTTGACTCCCAAGCTTTTGACTCCCAAGCTTTTGACTCCCAGGCTTTGGACTCCCAGGCTTTGGACTCCCAGGCTTTGGACTCCCAGGCTTTGGACTCCCAGGCTTTGGACTCCCAGGCTTTGGACTCCCAGGCTTGGGACTCCCAGGCTTGGGACTCCCAGGCTTTGGACTCCCAGGCTTTGGACTCCCAGGCTTGGGACTCCCAGGCTTTGGACTCCCAGGCTTTGGACTCCCAGGCTTTGGACTCCCAGGCTTTGGACTCCTAGGCTTTGGACTCCCAGGCTTTTGACTCCTTTTGATTGGCATTCTGGGCCTGGCCACTTCCCCGTTGTCATGGACAATCTGGAGTGTCACAAAAATCAAACACATAATAAAAACATGTCCGTTTTGGAGGTTGTCAATAACCACATTTCCATTCACAGTTTTTATCCAACTAAAGTCATCATATAAAAAATTATAATAATATGACAACTGTGATGAAAACAGGAAGTTTCGGTACAAGTTTATAAATGCCGACAGATAATTTGCTCTTTCGACACGGTTGGATCTTTTGTGTCAATAAAATGAATTAGGACAGAAATGGCAGTGGAAATGTTGGAAATGCCTTTTATGAGCCAATACTGATGTAATAACCATCATATTTAAGTAAACTTGGAGTAACGCGATGATATGGTGCGTGGTTCTCATCCCACTATGACTCGGGAAACCATGCAGTTTATTAGGCTACAGATCAAATAAGTTTGATGAACATCAGAGGGTGGTAAATACACTGTGATCTTGATGCTCCTTCTCAATAAATTTTGAGGGTCTTGTTCTGGTGACATGATGATCGACGCTTGACAGCCGTCTGACAAATACAAATTTTCTCGCTCTTATCAATAATAATCTCATCATGTAGACCAACTTTTTCACTCAGGCCCCCCTTCCAGCATTGGGGAACATCCCTTGCCTCCCACATCTATTTCTATGGGCACCAGCACTGTTCATGACACAAACTGTTCACATCCCTCTTGGTGGAGAGAAAATGTTACAGGTTATCAATGTTAAAGCTTATTTCCTTCAATTCTACATGTTTTGTCATGGGCGCAGAGAATATTTTGCCGTTTTGAAGCTAGTTTTCTTTCAAGTATTCTATACATTTTGCCATGGCTGTTTATTAATGTGATATTTGAGAGACTCAAACATTACAACAAAATATATGGGATAAAAAACCTGGCTAAAAAAAGTTAGCTGACATGGGCTAGTTGATCTGGACACAGATTTTCACCTTGTCAGCTTGGAGATTAGATCTTGCAACCTTTCGGTTACAAGTCCAATGCTCTAACCACTAGGGTACCTAGTTAGAGCATTAAACTTGTAACCGAAAGGTTGCAAAATCGAATCCCTGAGCTGACAAGGTGAAATTCTGTTGTTCTGAACAAGGCAGTTAACCCAGTGTACCTAGTCCGTCCTTGAAACAAAGATTTTGTTCTTAACTGACTTAGTTAAATAAAGTTAAAATAGATTCTGACAAGTTATACATTTCTCTCTAAGGAATTCAATGCCTGACATTGCACGTTGTGCATTATTGTTATGGGATTTTTATGAATAATGACTAAATTATGTATACATTTAGTTTACAATTAAAACTAAACAGAATACTACTCTGTTTCTGTATGAATGTATGAATCTTATTATAATCATAATACTGAATATAAGGTGTGTAGTTTTAGTCAAGAATTAGAACAAGAACTTTCTGTTCCTTGTTAGAAACGAATGGAGCTATTGTCAGACAGGCTGGAATGCTGTGTTACTTACAGGACATTCTGTCCCCACCCAGGGAGGGGAGAGACCTTGGGCTTGTAGTAGATTGTTTTACAGGTGGCAGACAATGTGACAAGGCTTGTGAGCTATATTGCCATTGTATCTGAGAGGAGGGGGGACATTTATGACGAAATGTGAGATATATAAACCAATGTACATGGTATTATGACCAGAGCTCTCGAGAATAAACGCTATTGATTAATTTTGATGGCTGGTCTCTGTCCATTTTATGCAAATAAGAACTTTACAAATCCTTAGAAACGGACAGAGTGTTTTAATTTAATTGGTTAATGAACACATAATAACTAAATTCATCTAACAATTACACTATTACAACTTTGAAAAGTAAGTTGAAATTTGGATTGAATTCCTACAACTGTAACAAATATTTGGGGAACCACTGATGTAGACAACACCCCCACAGCCTACCTACACTGTATCTGCGAGCTGTTGGCTTGAGCACAATTGCCAAGACCAGAATAGGCCCATTTGGTATTTAACGCAACAGTTTGTGACAAAACTATCGGTAGAGTTGAAAATGCGATGGATACATTTTGAACTTTAGGTACATGAAATCTTAAGAGAAGATGTACATTTTGTGTGCAATACGTCATCACACATTGATTTGTATCTGCAAAAAGTCAATATGGTGGAAACACCACTGGTGGAAAAATGCACAGATGTTCTTTATGCGGATTCTAGAGTATGTCTATTGGTGTAAAAATATGTCACCAATTGGATGGAAACCTAGCTATTGTCAGGTTCAAAAAGCTCAGTCGTGTCTTATGGGGGTTTTACAGGTTAGTATTATGAACAGCGAGTCATGCATTTTTTTCTGGGTGAGATGCTGGCACTACTGGTGTCCAAAATCCCATTTTCGGATACCAGCACACTGCACTAGTCTTGTTAGCATCTGTGCCAAGCTGCCAACACAGCGACTGAGAGAGGCTCTGAGTGCCCAAATGTGGATCCACTCCAACACCATTGGCAAGCAATACCATGTCTGGACCACACTGTGAATTAGTGAGAGTAGGCACTCCCTTAGCACTCACATGGTGCCACCCCAGCAACCCACCCCTCTTTGCCATGTGGCCCAGAGATTATGGGGGCATAGTGGTACCCATCTCCCAGCTGAGCCATCTGTACAGCATTGAAACTTAATCAGCATTTGTGTTAAGTGATTACCCAATTTAAAGCCAAGAGGCTCGTTGGATGTAAAAACAGGCAGATCGACGTCCCATTATAAGACTGTAAATGGGCAGCTGGCATGGAATGGGCAGCATGGAGTCTGCTGCCGATCACTCACCAGGTCTCTCTGTCTGGATTCTGAGCCCAGCCCTCGTAACTCACCATCTACATACAACAACAGAAAGAAAACATTTATTAAATCAACTTTAGGAAAGAATAGATAGAGCAAATAGAAATATGTAAATTGTAAACAAATTGTACAAGCTCATGGTACTGGACAAAGTGAAGGATAGTTATTTTCCCCAACCTGAGTTGGTGGTATTAGTGGGGTTGGTGGTTTTTCATTCTTCTTTATGCTCGACTTGTGTCCTCCTCTTCCTCCTTTGGTCTTGACATTGGTTCTGATCATGGCTTTGGCCTGGACCTCAGTTCTGAGCATGGGCTTGACCATCTCTGAACAACAGAGTCACACCAGTCAGAAGTCTCTCTAAAATCCTAAACCTTGATAGGTAATGTTCCAATATAACATTGTGATTGAGACTTTTATTTTGAGATATAATCTCTTGTGTCCATTCGCAATCACATTTAGTTTCAGTACTATACAGTGAAGTCTACCCTGTGTCCCAAGTACTAGACACTAATGCAATGCCCCCACCACAACTTCATGTACTGTAGTACACTGACTAAATGGCACATGCCCTGCACTGCCCCCAGTGTTACAAAACTAATATCCTGTTGGCACAGTGCATTCGGAAAGTATTCAGACCCCTTGACTTTTTTCACATTTTGTTACGTTACAGCCTTACTCTAAAATGTATTAAATAAACAATTTTCCTCATCAATCTACACAAAATACCCAATAATGTCAAAGCGACAGGTTTTTAGATTTTTTTATCAAATGTATATATTTTTTAAAGACCTTATTTACATAAGTATTCAGAACCTTTGCTATGAGACTTGAAATTGAGCTCATGTGCATCCTATTTCCATTGATCATCCTTGAGATGTTTCAACAATTTGATTGGAGTCCACCTGTGGTAAATTCAATTTATTGGACATGATTTGGAAAGGCACACACCTGTCTATGTAAGGTTCTACAGTTGACAGTGCATGTCAGAGCAACAACCAAGCCATGAGGTCGAAGGAATTGTCCGTAGAGCACCGAGACAGGATTGTGTTGAGGCACAGATCTGGGGAAGGGTACCAAAAAATGTCTGTAGCATTGAAGGTCCCCAAGAACACAGTGGCCTCCATCATTCTTAATTGGAAGAAGTTTGGAACCACCAAGACTCTTCCTAAAGCTGGCCGCCTGGCCAAACTGAGCAATCAGGAGAGAAAGGCCTTGGTCATGGAGGTGACCAAGAACCCGATGGTCACTATGACAGAGCTCTAGAGTAAGTACAGAGAGAACCTTGATGAAAACCTGCTCCAGAGCGCTCAGGACCTCAGACTGGGGCATAGGTTCAGCTTCCAACAGGACAACGGAAGATCTGAATAGTTATGTAAATGTGATATTTCCAATTTAAAAAAAAAAAAAAAAAGTTTTTTGTTTTGTCATTATGGTCTATGTGTATAGATTGATGAGGGAGAAAAACAATTGAATCAATTTTAGAATAAGGCTGTAAAGTATTTATTTTTTTAGAAAAAGTTAAGGGGTCTGAATACTTTCTGAATGTCTTCCCTGTTAAAATAAAGGTTATGCTGATTCTAGTGGCTTTTGTTCATCACTGTAAGTTATGCAACTGGGTTTATCATAAAACCTGCTTAATAACAGTGTCTTATGACTCAAAATAGAGACTAAAACCATAATGTGGAGCTGTATACCAGGCTGCTAAATGTCAGCATGTGATATAGTTGTTGGATCACAAAGGGTAAAGGAACAAATAATTTAATCATTGCTTCATTCAAAATTAATTTGTATTACATGTCGTTAATTTGGTTGAATGCCAAACATGCCATTCATGACATTCATATCATAACGTATTGTTTCCATGCACTAATCAGTTTGAGTGCTGTTTCTGTAAACTGTAAATCAGTTTCTGCCTTTTCTGGGCAACTATAAAAGTGCATTGTAAGATCAGAGGGTTTCTGGGATAACATGTTCTCTTTTGTTCATAGAATGTGTGTGTTATGCTGACCCCTTTAAGATGTTTGAATGAAACACCATTCACATGATGTGTAAAGGAGTGAAGGTTGGCTCTCTAACCCCCACAAATCCTCAAATGTGGAGCTCTAATGGAAAAGGAAATAATGGTTGGAAGATAAATACATATCTAGATGTGACACATATTTGCCTGTTTGATTTAGATGACCAGCCACAGCCCACCCACTGGGCACACACTGGTTGAATCAGCGTTGTTTCCACGTAATTTCAATGAAATTATGTTGAACCAACATGGAATAAACGTTGAATTAACGTCTGAGCCCAGCTGGCACCGACCTGTGCTGAGTGATGACATTTAAACATTTGCCTTATCTACAGTTATGCACAATAAGATGATTTTATATGTGTAAAGTGTTCCTATTTTCTCACTCTAAAACTGTCATTTTCTTTGTTTTTAATCTCTCGAAAACAAAGCAATCTACACACTGATCAAGCATACTTTTTTCGGAGGAGAGTGGGGATGAGATGCCAGGTGAGAGTGGTACAGGTTCTCCATAACTCCCCCTCATTGGAGGGATTTAGATAATCCTGCCTGCCCAGATGCATACGGCCACGACAGGCCAGCATTGTCCCCGTCTGGTGACCCACATCCCAGCAGAAGGCCATGAGCCAGCATGACCCACTCAGGAGCATCCGGAGAGAGAGGAGACTAGGAGAGGCTACACTAGAATCACAGCTCAGGCATTGGAAATCCTCATTACTGTAAAACCTCTATGTTTTATGGCATTAAGTCAAGCTTTGAAGGACAGCAGAAACAGTTGAGAGTCGTTCAAAGGGCTAGATTGTTTTGCGCGACAGAAAGTATAATATTGCCTTTTTTAAAGATTATCACAAACAATAGCACTGACTTTGCTGATAACTTCTTTATTGAGGAAAAATGTACTTACTATGACTGTGATATGGGTTGTCTCACCTAGCTATCTTGAGATGAATGCACTAACTAAGTCACTCTGGATAAGAGTGTCTGCTAAATTACTAAAATGTAAATGTAATTAAATGAAAGGTTATAATGTATCCCATATTCTAAAGTATTTCCCACACAACATTCAACTGTATCTAAACAGAAGGTGTGTAGTCAGTGGTGATGGTTCTCCGTGGATCATGTCAGTTCTCACACAGGTCACCCTGGCAACAGTAGGCGTTGACACCCGAGACACACATCTCCTCGCAGGTACGAGTCACTGTGTCCGCTGTGAAGGAAAAGAAGGAAGTAGAAAATGTTTGAGCAATTTACAGATGATTATTGCGCTCAGTTGATTAATAATACACCAATATTATTGATACAGATTGAAAGGACAGACTGAAAGAAGACAAGTGGAATATTTACCAGTCACCACAGTTCTGCAGTACATGCTCGATGGTGGACATTCTGTCACTTGCTTGCAGTCAGCATCATCCTCTTCACAGGTGTAACACCTGAGTGTGAGCACTGTGGAGAAATGGACATTTAGAGCAGAAGTGATGATAGAATTCTTAAAGTGTGGATCATCATTAGCTTATCAAAAAACAGTGGTGGAAAAAGTACCAAATTGTCATACTTGAGGAAAAGTAAAGATACCTTAATAGAAAATGACAAAAAATAAAAGTGAAAGACATCTAGTAAAATACTACTTGAGTAAAAGTCTAAAAGTATTTGGTTTTAAATATGTTTCAGTAGCAAAAGTAGATTTAATTGCTAAAATATACTTAAGTTACAAAAGTAAAAGTATAAATAATTTCACATTCCTTATATTAAGCACACCAGATGGCACGATTTTGTTGTTGATTGAGGGAGAGCCAGGGGCACACTTCAACACTCATACATCATGTACAAACAAAGCATTTGTGTTTAGTGAGTCTGCCAGATAAGAGGCAGTAGATGACCAGGGATGTTCTCTTGATAAGTGTGTGAATTGGACCATTTTCCTATCTTAACCGTTCAAAATGTAACTGGTACTTTTGGGTGGCGGGGAAAATGTATGGAGTAAAAGTAAAAGTTTTCAAAATTATAAACAGTTAAGAAAAGTACAGATACCCCAAAAAACAACTTAAGTAGTACTTAAGTATTTTTACTTAAGTACTTTACACCACTGCAAATAAATAAATTGGCATTGAGAAAGTTAGTTGTAAGTCTATCAAGAGGAGTGTGAGCATTTTCATTCCTTACTAAGTTGTTGAAGATCCTTCACTGTTATAAGATGAAACTTTTCCCCTAACAAACATAGTTCAACAACATCATGCAACGTAGGCTACATATGAATCATTTTGCCCTGGACCTGAAATGGAGTTTTTTTAAAGCACACCTCAACCAAGAGTTGCATCTATCATATTTATAAACCAGTCTATATTTATTAAGTTTGCTCACCTTGAGTGTTACAGAGCAGCACCAGCAGCACGGTTGTCAGTAGCAGGGTCCTCATGTTGTCCAGTAGTGTGAAGGAGTATGTACAGGTACAGCGTTTGTACTGATACACCTTGCACTGTACTGAGTACTCACCTAAACAGACTAGTTTATTTCATTGTGCGCTTACATTAAATGCATTCCTTCCCCCTTCGTTTTCTAAGACAAATTCAAGCAATGCAGCGAGACAAGGAGGAGGAGCAACTTCAGTGGAGGGACTGGTGAAGTGGTTTTTCAGTCCTCTCTATGTTCTAAGAATGCATTCTTGCCAGTGAATCTGGCATCAGCATCTGGGCATGCAAATCAGACAATAGAGTGTTGTCCCCATTGCTGGGAAATAACCAGGAAATAACCTGGTTAAATAACCTAACCAGTTGGACTGCATTATTTCATTACAGTCCAAACAACTAAATGAATAGAACTTCACAAGCATAGTCCTATTCATTATCTTAAAAATGCATTACTTTCAGAAGTTTTCATATTGGTAAGCAGGGACCAACTGGGACCAGAAATTAGGCATTTCTAACACACCGGCCCATTTTTCCTCCAGATGCCCGAATTTATTAGCCAAATAATTATACATATGTGCAAAAACACCAACTTAAACAGGCCCATTGTGCTACAGATCGATCAGCCCATCTGGCATTTGCCAGAACTGCCAGTCTGTGTCTGTAGGAATGTATGACACAGATGACATACAGCATTACAACCAATAGGCTACTAAGGAATACATCTGTTTTTCAAAGACTTCATGGAAATATCTCACATAAGGTTAAGGTTTGCATGGCCTTGCTAAGACTAGTAGCTGGTAGGGAGTAAAGTTACCTTTGATGAAACCTCTTGCAACCTTTCCATCTCACATTGCCTTATAGTTGCAGTTGGGTCAAGGCTGCTAGAACAACTAATACATGTTTACCTATATTTATTTGGGGTGGCAGGTACCCTAGTGGTTGGAGCGTTGCTGGATCGAATCCCTGAGCTGATAAGGTAAAAATATGTTGTTCTGCTCCTGAACAAGGCAGTTAACCCACTGTTCCCCCGGTAGGCTGTCATTGTAAATAAGAATTTGTTCTTAACTGACTTGCCTAGTTAAATAAAGGTTAAATAAACATTTTAATGAAATTGAAGGGACCCAAAATTCCCTTTGAAACCAAATCACTTTACAGCACATCACATGCTGATTTGTGTTGAACTGAGTAGAGTGGCAAGTGGTTAACAGTGCCCCCTTCAGGTCAAATATAGTAATGTTGGCATTATGTTCAATAACGCCAGCTCTCTTGTCTACCAGTCAAGGTTACGTCCTCACCAGGGGAGAACTACTGCCCACTCTCATCGAAGCCATGTGAGTTCAAGGCCGATTTAAAAATCCCGGTACTGCAGGCATTGTTAGCAGAAAAGAGGACACAGCCATTATAGTGAATTGAAAGATGTGAATCTTCATGTACCTCCGCAATGGTTCGTTGGACAAAGTTTATGGGGAAATGAATGGCATTTTTGTAGGGTTTTTGGATAAACACAGAAAATAAGGTCTGTGGTAAACACAGTTTTTTTTGCTATGAGATAATCTTCATCAGTTTACACAACATTTTGTGAATTTTTAAGCATTTGTGTCATTTAAAAAGCACATAAAGACTTCATAATTTGTAAAGATCATGTTAACTAACTGATATTATCTCATAGTACAAAACATATAAGATCTCCTAAGCCTGTGTTTACCACATACCTTTTCAACGTTTATCTCAAAACCCTATTCTTTCCCCATAGGATGGCTGAATGAACCAGAGAGAACTCCTTTCCGGGCTTTAGGACTACAAGTTGACGAGCTCTATTGATTCTTCACATAGGAATGAATGGTGTCAATGGCTTTGTCCAATCATATGCAGTCATTGGTCCTCACCCCAAAAGTAGACAGGTCTACAGATATATAATCTTAATTTGACCAGATTCTCACAGCAGATTATAATTAATGGACAGTTTTGTAGGGCAAAAAAAAAATGTTGAAGTGGCATATACAAACTTAAGAAGCCTTTTTAAACTTTGAATACACTACAAGTTTGTATTTCCTGCAATGCAAATTAAGATCCTACATTGATTGGGAGTGGTTGAATAAGTGATACAAAAACCACGACTCATCTAATTCAATTAATGCATAATACAGTGTTACACCAAAACCCTTTAGATAGGAGAAAGGCTGACTGCAGACTAAAACAGAAGGATCACAGTTCTTACATTTACATTTACATTTAAGTCATTTAGCAGACGCTCTTATCCAGAGCGACTTACAAATTGGTGCATTCACCTTATGACATCCAGTGGAACAGCCACCTTACAATAGTGCATCTAAATATTTTAAGGGGGGGGGGTGAGAAGGATTACTTTATCCTATCCTAGGTATTCCTTAAAGAGGTGGGGTTTCAGGTGTCTCCGGAAGGTGGTGATTGACTCCGCTGTCCTGGCGTCGTGAGGGAGTTTGTTCCACCATTGGGGGGCCAGAGCAGCGAACAGTTTTGACTGGGCTAAGCGGGAACTGTACTTCCTCAGTGGTAGGGAGGCGAGCAGGCCAGAGGTGGATGAACGCAGTGCCCTTGTTTGGGTGTAGGGCCTGATCAGAGCCTGGAGGTACTGAGGTGCCGTTCCCCTCACAGCTCCGTAGGCAAGCACCATGGTCTTGTAGCGGATGCGAGCTTCAACTGGAAGCCAGTGGAGAGAGCGGAGGAGCGGGGTGACGTGAGAGAACTTGGGAAGGTTGAACACCAGACGGGCTGCAGCGTTCTGGATGAGTTGTAGGGGTTTAATGGCACAGGCAGGGAGCCCAGCCAACAGCGAGTTGCAGTAATCCAGACGGGAGATGACAAGTGCCTGGATTAGGACCTGCGCCGCTTCCTGTGTGAGGCAGGGTCGTACTCTGCGGATGTTGTAGAGCATGAACCTACAGGAACGGGCCACCGCCTTGATGTTAGTTGAGAACGACAGGGTGTTGTCCAGGATCACGCCAAGGTTCTTAGCGCTCTGGGAGGAGGACACAATGGAGTTGTCAACCGTGATGGCGAGATCATGGAACGGGCAGTCCTTCCCCGGGAGGAAGAGCAGCTCCGTCTTGCCGAGGTTCAGCTTGAGGTGGTGATCCGTCATCCACACTGATATGTCTGCCAGACATACAGAGATGCGATTCGCCACCTGGTCATCAGAAGGGGGAAAGGAGAAGATTAATTGTGTGTCGTCTGCATAGCAATGATAGGAGAGACCATGTGAGGTTATGACAGAGCCAAGTGACTTGGTGTATAGCGAGAATAGGAGAGGGCCTAGAACAGAGCCCTGGGGGACACCAGTGGTGAGAGCGCGTGGTGAGGAGACAGATTCTCGCCACGCCACCTGGTAGGAGCGACCTGTCAGGTAGGACGCAATCCAAGCGTGGGCCGCGCCGGAGATGCCCAACTCGGAGAGGGTGGAGAGGAGGATCTGATGGTTCACAGTATCGAAGGCAGCCGATAGGTCTAGAAGGATGAGAGCAGAGGAGAGAGAGTTAGCTTTAGCAGTGCGGAGCGCCTCCGTGATATAGAGAAGAGCAGTCTCAGTTGAATGACTAGTCTTGAAACCTGACTGATTTGGATCAAGAAGGTCATTCTGAGAGAGATAGCGGGAGAGCTGGCCAAGGACGGCACGTTCAAGAGTTTTGGAGAGAAAAGAAAGAAGGGATACTGGTCTGTAGTTGTTGACATCGGAGGGATCGAGTGTAGGTTTTTTCAGAAGGGGTGCAACTCTCGCTCTCTTGAAGACGGAAGGGACGTAGCCAGCGGTCAGGGATGAGTTGATGAGCGAGGTGAGGTAAGGGAGAAGGTCTCCGGAAATGGTCTGGAGAAGAGAGGAGGGGATAGGGTCAAGCGGGCAGGTTGTTGGGCGGCCGGCCGTCACAAGATGCGAGATTTCATCTGGAGAGAGAGGGGAGAAGGAGGTCAGAGCACAGGGTAGGGCAGTGTGAGCAGAACCAGCGGTGTTGTTTGACTTAGCAAACGAGGATCGGATGTCGTCGACCTTCTTTTCAAAATGGTTGACGAAGTCATCTGCAGAGAGGGAGGAGGGGGGGATTCAGGAGGGAGGAGAAGGTGGCAAAGAGCTTCCTAGGGTTAGAGGCAGATGCTTGGAATTTAGAGTGGTAGAAAGTGGCTTTAGCAGCAGAGACAGAGGAGGAAAATGTAGAGAGGAGGGAGTGAAAGGATGCCAGGTCCGCAGGGAGGCGAGTTTTCCTCCATTTCCGCTCGGCTGCCCGGAGCCCTGTTCTGTGAGCTCGCAATGAGTTGTCGAGCCACGGAGCGGGAGGGGAGGACCGAGCCGGCCTGGAGGATAGGGGACATAGAGAGTCAAAGGATGCAGAAAGGGAGGAGAGGAGGGTTGAGGAGGCAGAATCAGGAGATAGGTTGGAGAAGGTTTGAGCAGAGGGAAGAGATGATAGGATGGAAGAGGAGAGAGTAGCGGGGGAGAGAGAGCGAAGGTTGGGACGGCGCGATACCATCCGAGTAGGGGCAGTGTGGGAAGTGTTGGATGAGAGCGAGAGGGAAAAGGATACAAGGTAGTGGTCGGAGACTTGGAGGGGAGTTGCAATGAGGTTAGTGGAAGAACAGCATCTGGTAAAGATGAGGTCGAGCGTATTGCCTGCCTTGTGAGTAGGGGGGGAAGGTGAGAGGGTGAGGTCAAAAGAGGAGAGGAGTGGAAAGAAGGAGGCAGAGAGGAATGAGTCAAAGGTAGACGTGGGGAGGTTAAAGTCGCCCAGAACTGTGAGAGGTGAGCCATCCTCAGGAAAGGAGCTTATCAAGGCATCAAGCTCATTGATGAACTCTCCGAGGGGACCTGGAGGGCGATAAATGATAAGGATGTTAAGCTTGAAAGGGCTGGTAACTGTGACAGCATGGAATTCAAAGGAGGCGATAGACAGATGGGTAAGGGGAGAAAGAGAGAATGACCACTTGGGAGAGATGAGGATCCCGGTGCCACCACCCCGCTGACCAGAAGCTCTCGGGGTGTGCGAGAACACGTGGGCGGACGAAGAGAGAGCAGTAGGAGTAGCAGTGTTATCTGTGGTGATCCATGTTTCCGTCAGTGCCAAGAAGTCGAGGGACTGGAGGGAGGCATAGGCTGAGATGAACTCTGCCTTGTTGGCCGCAGATCGGCAGTTCCAGAGGCTACCGGAGACCTGGAACTCCACGTGGGTCGTGCGCGCTGGGACCACCAGATTAGGGTGGCCGCGGCCACGCGGTGTGGAGCGTTTGTATGGTCTGTGCAGAGAGGAGAGAACAGGGATAGACAGACACATAGTTGACAGGCTACAGAAGAGGCTACGCTAATGCAAGGAGATTGGAATGACAAGTGGACTACACGTCTCGAATGTTCAGAAAGTTAAGCTTACGTAGCAAGAATCTTATTGACTAAAATGATTAAAATGATACAGTACTGCTGAAGTAGGCTAGCTGGCAGTGGCTGCGTTGTTGACACTACACTAATCAAGTCGTTTCGTTGAGTGTAATAGTTTCTACAGTATAATAATAATAATATATGCCATTTAGCAGACGCTTTTATCCAAAGCGACTTACAGTCATGTGTGCATACATTCTACGTATGGGTGGTCCCGGGGATCGAACCCACTACCCTGGCGTTACAAGCGCCATGCTCTACCAACTGAGCTACAGGACCACCACAGTGCTGCTATTCGGGGGCTAGCTGGCTAGCTAGCAGTGTTGATTACGTTACGTTGCGTTAAAAGAACGACAATAGCTGGCTAGCTAACCTAGAAAATCGCTCTAGACTACACAATTATCTTTGATACAAAGACGGCTATGTAGCTAGCTATGTAGCTAGCTACGATCAAACAAATCAAACCGTTGTGCTGTAATGAAATGAAATGAAAATGTGATACTACCTGTGGAGCGAAGCGGAATGCGACCGGGTTACATTGATCCTTGACTAAACAAAACACATTTTGAGGAAAGAAAATACTTAGTATTCTAAGCTATTGCAACAGTGACCAGGTGGCCAATAGGCAAAGACGATTTGTGATTTACTACATTGCAACTTTTATTCATGTTTTTATTTTTTTATTTTTTTATTTCACCTTTATTTAACCAGGTATGCTAGTTGAGAACAAGTTCTCATTTGCAACTGCGACCTGGCCAAGATAAAGCATAGCAGTGTGAACAGACAACACAGAGTTACACATGGAGTAAACAATTAACAAGTCAATAACACAGTAGAAAAAAGTGGAGTCTATCTATATACAATGTGTGCAAAGGGCATGAGGAGGTAGGCGAATAATTACAATTTTGCAGATTAACACTGGAGTGATAAATGATCAGATAAATGTGGTCATCATAGAGAGGTGCAGTCCTCTTAGAATAGATCTATGAATAGACAGTCCTTCCTGTCTGGCCTGCTCAGCAAGGTGTGTCCAAACTCGAATACCAGTTATTCATCCCACGGTGGTGCGTACAGGGAGACAGTACAGGGTGGCAGTACAGGTGTGTCTCTGTGTGTGTGTGTGTTTCTGCATGAGTGTGTTTCTGCATGTGTGTTTACTCTGTTATTGCCTCCCTCCCTCCATCTCTCTCTCTCTCTCTGTCTTTCTCTCTGTGTTAGTTTGAATGTATACACAGTAATCTCCTCCTGATCCTGTCTGATAGGTGAGCTGCCGTTGCACAGGCAGAGCAGCTTAGGTAGCCAAAGAGCACAGAACTGAGAAGGACAGAAGAGAACATCACCAACAAAAGAGAGATAATGTTTTCCACCAGAGTAAAACATTAACAATACACTGAGAATAAAAAGGAAGGAGAAACACAGGAAATAATGGATTTTCAGAGAAGAGTAAATGCGGAATGACCCAGTAGACACTCCGTACTGGTGAGAATATATGGACCTGGGGATCTAATGTGGCCTTTGCGGCTCTGGGACGCACAGGAAGTCGCTCTTTTCCTCAGCCTCACATTGTATGTGTGCCACCTAGGTAGGTATCCTACCCATACATGGAAACACTTCTGTCAGCATGTATTCATATATGGAAATACTGATTTGAATGTGTTTAAATAGGTGAGTACTTGCATGTTTAAGGGCATGCCTATGTTTGCCTCAGGGTGTATGATGTATGCCAATCACTTGCAGAAGAAACTTTCTTCTGGTATCAGTTGACTAACTTTGAGTATTCTCCAACATTTGCTCTGATGTGGTTTGTACCGGTGTATCAGAATAATAGTACAGTTAGACACACAGTGGTTTGTTAATTCACCAAAACGGAATGGAATGATGGTTTCAAGACATTCTTCTGGCAGCCAAATGTTTCTTTGTCATTCTTTCCACACTGTAACAAAATTATGTGTGCATGCTTCATCTTGAGTGCACACTTCATCTTGTGTACACACACACCTTTAGTTGGACTGGTGCTTCTGAGTCAGTAATTCACATTGATTGCAACACATCTTACATGGTAAAACAACTGAAAGCAAGTAGCCATGTGGGTAATTCAAAACCCATCAATCAATCAATCAAATGTATTTATAAAGCCCTTTTTACATCAGCAGAGTGCTTATACTGAAACCCAGCCTAAAACTCCAAAAAACAAGCAATGCAGATGTAGAAGCACGGTGGATAGGAAAAACTCCCTAGAAAGGCAGGAACCTAGGAAGAAACCTATAGAGGAACCAGGCTCTGAGGAGTGGCCAGTCCTCTTCTGGCTGATAACGGTGCAGATTTTAAGAGTACATGTCCATTTAGGCCAGATTGTTCTTCAAGATGTTCAAACGTTCATAAATGACCAGAAGGGTCAAATAATAATCACAGTGGTTATAGAGGTTGCAACAGGTCAGCACCTCAGGAGTAAATGTCAGTTGGCTTTTCATAGCCAAGCATTCAGAGGTCGAAAAAGGAGGTGCGGGAGAGAGAGAGAGAGAGAGAGCGAAAGAGGGAGGGTCGAAACAGCAGGTCCAGGACAAGGTACCACGTCCGGTGAACAGGTCGGGGTTTCATAGCCGCAGGCAGAACAGCAGAAATGAGCCCCCGTAGTATAGTAGGAGACAGAGAATCCCAGTGGAGAGAGGGGAGCCGGTCAGGCAGAGACAGCAAGGGTGGTTCATCACTCCAGTGCTTTGCAGTTCACCTTTCGCACCCCATGGGCTAGACTATACTCAGTCATATGACCTACTGAAGAGATGAGTCTTCAGAAAAACTTAAAGGTCAAGACCGAGTCTGTCTCTCTCACATAGATAGGCATTCCATAAAAATTGAGCTCTATAGGAGAAAGCCCTGCCTCCAGCTGTTTGCTTAATTATTCTAGGAACAATAAGGAGGCCTGCATGACCGTGGGGTACGTGTATGTAATGCTTTGTAGGTTAGCAGTAAAAGCTTGAAATCAGCCCTAGCCTTAACAGTCAAGATTCTAGCGGCTGTATTTAGCACTAGCTGAAGTTGATTTAGTGCTTTATCCGGGTAGCCAGGGAGTAGAGCTTTGCAGAATTCTAATCTCGATGTGACAAAAGCATGGATTGGCATTTCTGCATAATTTTCTGACAAAAAGTAAAAGATGTTTGCAATGGTTTGAAGATGGAAAAAAGCTGCTCTTGGTCCTTTCCAGTTTTATTTATTTATTTATTTATTTGAATTTTACCCCCTTTTCTCCCCAATTTCATGGTATCCAATTGTTAGTAATTACTATCTTGTCTCATCACTACAACTCCCGTACGGGCTCGGGAGAGACGAAGGTTGAAAGCCACGCGTCCTCCGAAACACAATCCAACGAAGCCGCACTGCTTCTTAACACAGTGCGCATCCAACCCGGAAGCCAGCCGCACCAATGTGTCGGAGGAAACACTCTGCACCTAGCAATCTGGTTATCATGCACTGTGCCCAGCCTGCCACAGGAGTCACTCGTGTGCAATGAGACAAGGATATCCCTACCGGCCAAACCCTCCCTAACCCAGGCGACGCTATGCCAATTGCGCGTCGACCCACGGATCTCCAGGTCACAGCCGGCTGCGACAGAGCCTGGGCACAAACTCAGAGTCTCTGGTGGCACAGCTAGCACTGTGATGCCGTGCCCTAGACCACTGCGCCACCCGGGAGGCCCTCCCAGTTTTATTTTGATACAACTGTACAACCATTGAGATTAATTGTCAGATCAAACAGAAGATCGCTTTGTTTCTTGAAACCAAGAGCTAGCATCTCTATTTGGTCCAAGTTTAAAAGTAAAAACATTTGCCACCATTCACTTCCATATGTCTGAAACACAGGTTTTCAAGGTAGGCAATTTTGGGGATTCACCATGTTTCATCAAAGTGTCATCTGCATAGCAGTGAAAGTTAACATTGTGTTTCCGAATGACATCCCTAAGAGGTATACACTGAGTGTCCCAAACATTAGGAACACCTGCTCTTTCCATGACAGTTGAATCCAGGTGAAAGCTATTATCCCTTATTGATGTCACTTGTGAAATCCACTTCAATCAGTGTAGATGGGGAGGAGACAGGTTAAAGAAGGACTTTTAAGCCTTGAGACAATTGAGACATGGATTGTGTATGTGTGCCATTCAGAAGTTGAATGGGTAAGACAAAAGTTTATGTGCCTTTAAACGGGGTATGGTAGTAGGTGCCAGGCGCACTGGTTTGAATATGTCAAGAACTGCAATGCTGCTGGGTCTTCATGCTCAACAGTCTCCCGTGTGTATCATGAATGGTCCACCACCCAAAGAACATCCAGCCGACTTGACACAACTGTGGGAAGCATTTGAGTCAACATGGGCCAGCATCCCTGTGAAACACTTTCGTAGAGTCCATGCACTGATGAATCTGAGCGGTATGCTGTTCTGAGGGCAAAAGAGGGTGCAACTCAATATTAGGAAGGTGTTCCTAATGTTTTATACACTCAGTGAAAACAGTAGTGGTTCTTAAATGGAACTTTGAGCAACACCGAAACCATCCACATAAACAAACTGATATCTTCCTGTCAGATAAGATCTAAAGCAGGCAAGAACTTGTCCGAGTATCCAAGCTAGTTGGAAGAATTCCAATTTGTTGGAGAGCTATTTGCGTTCCAATTTTCTGGAAGCTTGCTTCAGGGCTTGGGTATTTTCTGTATATCAGGGAGCTAGTTTCTTGTGACAAATGTTTTTGTTTTTAGCAGTGTAACGGCATCTCAAATCAAATCAAATCAAAGTTTATTTGTCACGTGCGCCGAATCCAACAGGTGTAGACCTTACAGTGAAATGCTTACTTACAGGCTCTAAACAATGGTGCAAAAAAAGGTACAGTATGTGTGTGTGTGTGTAGGTAAGTAGAGAAATAAAACAGCAGTAAAAAGACATTTGAAAAAAGAGTAGCAAGCTATATACAGACACCTGTTAGTCAGGCTTATTGAGGTAGTATGTACATGTAGATATCGTTAAAGCGACTATGCATATATGATGAACAGAGAGTAGCAGAAGCGTAAAAGGAGGGGTTGGTGGGTTGTGGGACACAATGCAGATAGCCCGGTTAGCCAATGTGCGGGAGCACTGGTTGGCGGGGCCATTTAGGTAGTATGTACATGAATGTATAGTTAAAATTACTATGCATATAAGATAAACAGAGAGTAGCAGCAGCGTAAAAGAGGGGTTGGGGGAGTCACACAATGCAAATAGTCCGGGTAACCATTTGATTACCTGTTCAGGAGTATTATGGCTTGGGGGTAAAAACTGTTGAGAAGCCTTTTTGTCCTAGACTTGGCACTCCGGCACCGCTTGCCATGCGGTAGTAGAGAGAACAGTCTATGACTGGGGTGGCTGGGGTCTTTGACAATTATTAGAGCCTTCCTCTGACACCGCCTGGTGTAGAAGTCCTGGATGGCAGGCAGCTTTGCCCCAGTGATGTACTGGGCCGTAGGCACTACCCTCTGAAGTGTCGGAGACCAAGCAATTGCCGTACCAGGCAGTGATGCAACCTGTCAGGATGCTCTCGATGTTGCAGCTGTAGAACCTTTTGAGGATCTCAGGACCCATGCCAAATTTTTTTAGTTTCCTGAGGGGGAATAGGCTTTGTCGTGCCCTCTTCACGACTGTCTTGGTGTGTTTGGACCATTCCAGTTTGTTGTTGATGTGGACACCAAGGAATTTGAAGCTCTCAACCTGCTCCACTACAGCCCGTCAATGAGAATGGGGACGTGCTCAGTGCTCCTTTTCCTGTAGTCCACAATCATCTACTTAGTCTTGGTTACGTTGAGGGATAGGTTGTTGTTCTGGCACCACCCGGCCAGGTCTCTGACCTCCTCCCTATAGGCTGTCTCGTCGTTGTCGGTGATCAGGCCTACCACTGTTGTGTCATCAGCAAACTTAATGATGGTATTGGAGTCGTGCCTGGCCATGCAGTCGTGGGTGAACAGGGAGTACAGGAGAGGACTGAGCACGCACCCCTGGGGAGCTTCAGTGTTGAGGAGCAGCGTGGCAGATGTGTTGCTACCTAACCTCACCACCTGGTGGCGGCCTGTCAGGAAGTCCAGGGTCCAGTTGCAGAGGGAGGTGTTTAGTCCCAGGATCCTTAGCTTGGTGATGAACTTTGAGGGTACTATGGTGTTGAACGCTGACCTGTAGTCAATGAACAGTATTCTCACATAGGTGTTTCTTTTGTCCAGGTGGGAAAGCGCAGTGTGGAGTGCAATAGAGATTGCATCATCTGTGGATGTGTTTGGGCGGTATGCAAATTGGAGTGGGTCTCGGGTTTCTGGGATAATGGTGTTGATGTGAGCCATTACCATCCTTTCAAAGCACTTCATGAGTGCTACGGGTCTGTAGTCATTTAGGCAGGTTGCCTTTGTGTTCTTGGGCACAGGAGAGGGTATTACGCGAGGTTAAGTTTAGATCCTTGGTTAGGTGGTTAACTGATATTTGTACTCTGGTGTCCTTGGGTAGGTGGAAGGAGTCTGGAAGGGCATTTAGGAATCTTTGGGTTGTCCGAAAATGTATAGCAAGGGTTTTAATAATCCTTGGTTGTGGCCTGAGCTAATTATTTGTTGCGATTGCAAACCTAATAAAATGCTGGTCCTATAGTCCAGGATTATGAGGAAAAACTTTTAGATCCACAATATCTATTCCATGGGACAAAACTAAATCCAGGGTATGATTGTGACAATGCGTAGGTCCGAAGACATGTTGGACAAAACCCACTGAGTCGATGATGGCTCGAAAGCCTTTTGGAGTGGGTCTGTGAACTTCTCCATGTGAATATTGAAGTCACAAAATGTTTTAACATTATCTGCCATGACTACAAGGTCCGATAGGAATTCAGGGAACTCAGTGTGGAGCGCTGTATACGGCCCAGATGGTCTGTAAACAGTAGCTATAGAAAGTGATTGAGAATGCTGCATAGACTTTTTTTTGTAAATTGACATTTGCTTTCATAAATGTTAGCAACACCTCCAACTTTGCAGGATGCTCAGGGGATATGGTCACTAGTGTAACCAGGAGGAGAAGCCTCATTTAACACAGTAAATTCATCAAGCTTGAGCCATGTTTTAGTCGGGGCCAATCACATCATATGAATAGTGATTAGTTGACTATTGACTATGACTGCCTTTGAAGTGAGGGATCTAACATTAAGTAGTCCTATTTTGAGATGTGAGTTATTAACACAATCTCTTTCAATAATGACGACAGGAATGGAGGTCTTTATTCCAGTGAGATTGCTAAGGTGAATACCGCCATGTTCAGTTTTGCCCGACCTAGATCGAGGCACAGATGGTCTCAATGGGGAAAACTGAGCTGACTACACTGACTGTGCTGGGAACAGACTCCACTAAGCTGGCAGACTGGCTAACACCCTGATGCCTGCACCCATCTCATTGTGGAGCGAGAGGAGTTAGAGACCTGTCTATGATGATAGATAAGATGAGAGCACCACTCCAGTCTGTCACTCCTCAGCAGGCCAGACTTGGTCCTGTTGGTGGTGAGTACCAGGAAGAGGGACAGTTGTGTAAAAATTATATATTTTGGGAGGGGCAGGAAACAGTTTGAGTTGTGTTATTCTGCTGTAGAGCTCATCACTCCCCCTAACTGGGAGGGGGCCAGAGACAGTTACTCAATGCCAACACATCTTTCTAGTTAAGGTACACGCCAAAGTTTTGTTGCGCTTGGTGACCTCTGACTGTTTCATCCTAATATCGTCGGTGTCGACATTGATAACAATATCTCTATAACCGACACTCTTCAGACTAGCCTTTACGTCGGTAACCCTGCCCCCTGGTAAACAATATATGATTGCTGGACAATTATTTTCAAGTCTAATATTGCGGTTAATGGAGTCACCAGTGACTAGTGTTTTCAATTTGTCAGAGTGAATGGTGGGAGGCTTCGGGGGCTCAGACCCGGTAACAGGTGGAGGAGAGACCTGGAAAGTCTTGGGCTCTGACTCGGGCTCTGACTCTGACTCGTTGGTTGGCGGGGAAAACCAGTTGAAAGTTTCTATCGGTTGAATGAGCGACAAAGGTTGAGCATGCCGACAGCATTTCTTTCCAGAAGCCATAAGCTTGTTTGGCAAGTTTCAAAGAAGACAAACTAAGGACAAACTGTTATTAAAGAGAGTGACGCAGCAGGTTCACAGTACCTGGAGGAACCTGTTCTATAGTATAATATATTTCTCTAACATTTCTAACATCTTACTGGTCTCAAGACTGACTTGGACATGACTTAGCTTTCAGGCTTATAGGCGTGCACATCATTGACGATCGAGAATGGTCCCTTCACACAGACAGTGTGGTGAAGGAGGTGCAACAGCGCCTCTTCAACCACAGGAGGCTGAAGAATTTCGGCATGGCTCCTAAGACCCTCATGAATTTCTACACATGCACCATTAAGAGCCTCTTGTCGGGATGTATCACTGCCTGGTACAGCAATTGTACCATTCGCAACCGCAGGGTTCTCCAGAGGTTGGAACGGTCAGACCAACACATCATCAGGGGCAAACGGCATGCCCTCCATCTACAGCACCTTGTGTCACAGGAAGGCCATCAAGGACCTCAGCCATAAGCCATGGCTATTTTACCCACTACCATCTAGAAGGTGAAGACAGTACAAAAGCTGGGACCGAGAGACTGATAAATTGCTTTTATCTCCAGGTCACCACTAGCCATCCTTCGCCCAGCACCCTGCCCTGAACCTCACTGTTACTAGCAGGCTACCTGGTACACTAACCTGCACCTTATAAAATTGCATTTAACAATGTTTACATACTGTACTGTTTTTCCCACTTTATAGGTACATTGCATTCGGAAAGTATTCAGACCCCTTGACCTTTTCCACATTTTGTTACATTTTGCCTTATTCTAAAATGGATGGGAAAAATGTTCCTCATCAATCTACACATAATACCCCATTGCTCTCTGAGGATGTGTTGGTACCATTCTTTATTCATGGCTGTGTTCTTAGGCAAACTTGTGGGTGAGCCCACTCCCTTGGCTGAGAAGCAACCCCACACATGAATGGTCTCAGGATGCTTTACTGTTGGCATGACACAGGACTGATGGTAGCGCTCACCTTGTCTTCTCCGGACAAGCTTTTTTCCAGGTGCCCCAAACAATCGGAAAGGGAATTCATCAGAGAAAATGATTGTACCCCAGTCCACAGCAGTCCAATCCCTGTACTTTTAGCAGAATATCAGTCTGTCCCTGATGTTTTTCCTGGAGAGAAGTGGCTTCTTTGCTGCCCTTCTTGATATCAGGCCATCCTCAAAATGTCTTCACCTCACTGTGCGTGCAGATGCACTCACACCTGCCTTCTGCCATTCCTGAGCAAGCTCTGTACTGGTGGTGCCCCGATCCCGTAGCTGAATCAACTTTAGGAGATGGTCCTGGAGCTTGCTGGACTTTCTTGGGCACCCTGAAGCCTTCTTCACAACAATTGAACTCTCCTTGAAGTTCTTGATGATCTGATAAATGGTTGATTTAGGTGCAATCTTACTGCCAGCAATATCCTTGCCTGTGAAGCCCTTTTTGTGCAAAGCAATGGTGACGGCACGTGTTTCCTTGCAGGTAAACATGGTTGACAGAGGAAGAACAATAATTCCAAGCACCACCCTACTTTGGAAGCTTACAGTCTGTTATTCGAATTCAATCAGCATGACAGAGGGATCTCCAGCCTTGTCCTCGTCAACACTCACACCTGTGTTAATGAGAGAATCACTGACATGATGTCAGCTGGTCCTTTTGTGGCAGGGCTGAAATGCAGTGGAAATGTTTTTTGGAGATTCATTGCATTTGCATGGCAAAGAGGGACTTTGTAATTAATTGCAATTCATCTGATCACTCTTCATAACATTCTGGTTTAAAAGCAAATTGCCATCATACAAACTGAGGCAGCAGACTTTGTCAAAATTAATATTGTGTCATTCTCAAAACTTTTGGCCCGACTGTACATATGAAATGAGTAATGCAAAATATGTAAACATTATTAAAATGACTAGTGTTACAATTATTAAAGTGACCAGTGATTTCAAGTCTATGTATATAGGGCAGCAACCTCTACTTTGCTAGTGATGGCTATTTAACAGTCTGATGGCCTTGAGAAGCCCAGTGCCTGGGCTTACCTCCGCTGTACCCGCACCCCACCATACCCCTGTCTGCGCATTATGCCCTGAATATATTCTACCATGCCCAGAAACCTGCTCCTCTTATCCTCTGCCCCCAACGCTCTAGGCGACCAGTTTTGATAGCCTTTAGCCGCACCCTCATACTACTCCTTCTATGTTCCGCGGGTGATGTGGAGGTAAACCCAGGCCCTGCATGCCCCCAGGTACCCTCATTTGTTGACTTCTGTGATCGAAAAAGTCTTGGTTTTATGCATGTCAACATCAGAAGCCTCCTCCCTAAGTTTGTTTTACTCACTGCTTTAGCACACTCTGCTAACCCTGATGTCCTTGCCGTGTCTGAATCCTGGCTCAGGAAGGCCACCAAAATTCAGAGATTTCCATACCCAACTATAACATCTTCCGTCAAGATAGAACTGCCAAAGGGGGCGGAGTCGCAGTCTACTGCAGAGATAGCCTGCAAAGTAATGTCATACTTTCCAGGTCCATACCCAAACAGTTTGAACTACTAATTTTGAAAATTACTCTCTCCAGAAACAAGTCTATCACTGTTGCCGCCTGCTACCGACCCCCGTCAGCTCCCAGCTGCGCCCTGGACACCATTTGTGAATTGATCGCCCCTCATCTAGCTTCAGAGTTTGTTCTGTTAGGTGACCTAAACTGGGATATGCTTAACACCCCGGCAGTCCTACAATCTAAGCTAGATGCCCTCAATCTCACTCAAATCATCAAGGAACCCACCAGGTACAACCCTAACTCTGTAAACAAGGGCACCCTCATAGACGTCATCCTGACCAACTGGCCCTCCAAATATACCTCCGCTGTCTTCAACCAGGATCTCAGCGATCACTGCCTCATCGCCTGTATCCGCCACGGAGCCGCAGTCAAACGACCACCCCTCATCACTGTCAAACGCTCCCTAAAACACTTCTGTGAGCAGGCCTTTCTAATCGACCTGGCCCGTGTATCCTGGAAGGACATTGACCTCATCCCGTCAGTTGAGGATGCCTGGTCATTCTTTAAAAGTAACTTCCTCACCATTTTAGATAAGCATGCTCCGTTCAAAAATGCAGAACCAAGAACAGATACAGCCCTTGGTTCACTCCAGACCTGACTGCCCTCGACCAGCACAAAAACATCCTGTGGCGGACTGCAATAGCATCGAATAGCCCCCGTGATATGCAACTGTTCAGGGAAGTCAGGAACCAATACACGCAGTCAGTCAGGAAAGCTAAGGCCAGCTTCTTCAGGCAGAAGTTTGCATCCTGTAACTCCAACTCCAAAAAGTTCTGGGACACTGTGAAGTCCATGGAGAACAAGAGCACCTCCTCCCAGCTGCCCACTGCACTGAGGCTAGGAAACACGGTCTCCACCGATAAATCCATGATTATCGAAAACTTCAATAAGCACTTCTCAACGGCTGGCCATGCCTTCCGCCTGGCTACTCCAACCTCGGCCAACAGCTCCGCCCCGTAGTTCCTCACCCAAGCCTCTCCAGGTTCTCCTTTACCCAAATCCAGATAGCAGATGTTCTGAAAGAGCTGCAAAACCTGGACCCGTACAAATCAGCTGGGCTTGATAATCTGGACCCGCTATTTCTGAAACTATCTGCCGCCATTGTCGCAACCCCTATTACCAGCCTGTTCAACCTCTCTTTCATATCGTCTGAGATCCCCAAGGATTGAAAGCTGCCGCAGTCATCCCCTCTTCAAAGGGGGAGACACCCTGGACCCAAACTGCTATAGACCTATATCCATCCTGCCCTGCCTATCTAAGGTCTTCGAAAGCCAAGTCAACAAACAGGTCACTGACCATCTCGAATCCCACCGTACCTTCTCCGCTGTGCAATCTGGTTTCCGAGCCGGTCACGGGTGCACCTCAGCCACACTCAAGGTACTAAATGATATCATAACCGCCATCGATAAAAGACAGTACTGTGCAGCCGTCTTCATCGACCTCGCCAAGGCTTTCGACTCTGTCAATCACCAAATTCTTATCGGCAGACTCAACAGCCTCGGTTTTTCGGATGACTGCCTTGCCTGGTTCACCAATTACTTTGCAGACAGAGTTCAGTGTGTCAAATCGGAGGGCATGCTGTCCGGTCCTCTGGCAGTCTCTATGGGGGTGCCACAGGGTTCAATTCTCGGGCCGACTCTTTTCTCTGTATATATCAATGATGTTGCTCTTGCTGCGGGCGATTCCCTGATCCACCTCTACGCAGACGACACCATTCTATATACTTTCGGCCCGTCATTGGACACTGTGCTATCCAACCTCCAAACGAGCTTCAATGCCATACAGCACTCCTTCCGTGGCCTCCAACTGCTCCTAAACGCGAGTAAAACCAAATGCATGCTTTTCAACCGATCGCTGCCTGCACCCGCATGCCCGACTAGCATCACCACCCTGGATGGTTCCAACCTTGAATATGTGGACATCTATAAGTACCTAGGTGTCTGGCTAGACTGCAAACTCTCCTTCCAGACTCACATCAAACATCTCCAATCAAAAATCAAATCCAGAGTCGGCTTTCTATTCCGCAACAAAGCCTCCTTCACTCACGCTGCCAAGCTTACCCTAGTAAAACTGACTATCCTACCGATCCTTGACTTCGGCGATGTCATCTACAAAATGGCTTCCAACACTCTACTCAGCAAACTGGATGCAGTCTATCACAGTGCCATCCGTTTTGTCACTAAAGCACCTTATACCACCCACCACTGCGACTTGTATGCTCTAGTCGGCTGGCCCTCACTACATATTCGTCGCCAGACCCACTGGCTCCAGGTCATCTACAAGTCCATGCTAGGTAAAGCTCCGCCTTATCTCAGTTCACTGGTCACGATGGCAACACCCATCCGTAGCACGCGCTCCAGCAGGTGTATCTCACTGATCATCCCTAAAGCCAACACCTCATTTGGCCGCCTTTCGTTCCAGTACTCTGCTGCCTGTGACTGGAACGAATTGCAAAATCGCTGAAGTTGGAGACTTTTATCTCCCTCACCAACTTCAAACATCAGCTATCCGAGCAGCTAACCGATCGCTGCAGCTGTACATAGTCTATTGGTAAATAGCTCACCCTTTTTCACCTACCTCATTCCCATACTGTTTTTATACTGTTTTTATTTATTTACTTTTCTGCTCTTTTGCACACCAATATCTCTACCTGTACATGCCCATCTGATCATTTATCACCAGTGTTAATCTGCAAAATTGTATTATTCGCCTACCTCCTCATGCCTTTTGCACACATTGTATATAGACTGCCCATTTTTTTCTACTGTGTTATTGACTTGCTAAATTGTTTACTCCATGTGTAACTCTGTGTTGTCTGTTCACACTGCTATGCTTTATCTTGGCCAGGTCGCAGTTGCAAATGAGAACTTGTTCTCAACTAGCCTACCTGGTTAAATAAAGGTGAAATAAATAAAATAAAAAGACAGAAGCTGTTTTTCAGTCTCTCTTGTACTGATCTAGCCTTCTGGATGATAACAGGGTGAACAGGCAGTGGCTTGTGTGGTGGTTGTCCTTGATGATCTTTTGGGCATTCCTGTGACATCGGGTGCCGTAGGTGTCCTGGAGGGCAGGTAGTTTGCGATGAGCAGACCGCACCACCCTCTGCCTGCAATTGCAGGCAGTGCAGTTTCCATACCAGGCGGTGATACAGCCCGACAAGATGCTCTCAATTGTGCATCTGTAAAAGTTTTTGAGGGTTTTAGGTGCAAAGCCAAATTTCTTCAGCCTCCTGAGGTTAAAAAGGCACTGTTGCGCCTCCTTCGGCACACTGACTCTGCTGTTTCCTGAAGTCCACAATCATCTTCTTTGATTTCTTCATGTTGGGTGAGAGGTTATTTACATGGCACCACACTCCCAGGGCCCTCACCTCCTCAATGTCTCGTCATTGTTGGTAATCAAGCCTACTACTGTTGTGACGTCTGCAAACTTGATGATTGAGTTGGAGGCATGCGTGGCCATGCGGTCATGGGTGAACAGGGAGTACAGGAGGGGGCTAAGCATGCATTCTTGTGGGGCCCCATTGTTGAGTATCAGCGAAGTGGAGGTGTTGTTTCCTACCTTCACCACCCAGGGGCGGCCTGTCAGGAAGTCCAGGACCCAGTTTCACAGGGCGGGGTTCAGACCCAGGTCCTTAAGCTTAATGATATACTTGGAGGGTACTATGGTGGGGCGGCAGGGTAGCCTAGTGGTTAGAGTGTTGGGCTAGTAACCAGAAGGTTGCAAATTCAAACCCCCGAGCTGACAAGGTACACATCTATCATTCTGCCCCTGAACAGGCAGTTAACCCACTTGTTCCAAGGCTGTCATTGAAAATAAGAATTTGTTCTTAACTGACTTGCCTAGTTAAATAAAGGTAAAATATAAAAAATGGTGTTGAATGCTGAGCAATGAACAACATTCTTACATAGGTATTCCTCTTGTCCAGATGGGATAGGGCAGTGCGATGGCGATTGCATCGTCTGTGGATCTATTGGGGCGGTAAGCAAATTTTAGTGGGTCTAGGGTGACAGGTAAGGTAGAGGTGATATTACCCTTGACCAGTCTCTCAAAGCACTTCATGATGACAGAAGTGAGTGCTACGGGCCGATCGTCATTTAGTTCAGTTACATTTGCTTTCCTGGGTACAGGAAACAATGGTGGACATCTTGAAGCACGTGGGGTCAACAGACGGATAGGGAGAGATTGACTATGTCTGTAAACACTCCAGCCAGCTGGTCTGCACATGCTCTGAGGATGTGGCTGGGGATGCTGTCTGGGCCAGCAGCCTTGCGAGGGTTAACGTGTGTATTGTTTTGTATTTTCTAGGTATTACTGCACTGTTGAAGCTTGAAACACTAGCATTTCGCTGCACCTGCGATAACATCTGCAAATCTGTATACGCAACCGATAAACTTTGATTTGAGATGAGCGAAGCGCTAGAATCACATGCCAATGAGCCATCTCAAAGTAATTTGATGACAGCAACCCCATCAGTATGAAATAGGCCAATATAAATGTAAAAGTCTGTGAATATGTTCAATAAAACATTAGTGTGTGGGTCATAATATGTTAATTTATCTGATTCTAAAATACAAATCATATATCAAGTTCTCTCTATCATACATTAACCAGCACTGTTCCTCTCTTTCCCTTCCTCCCTCCACTATGTACGTCCTCTGGCAGCTGGGGCCATCTCCATACAGTCTCCACAGCAGAGTCTGACCAGGCCTGTTCAACAGGATGTATTGTTCTCTGTAGACATCGCCTGTGTTGGGACTCCCACCATACAGTGGACCTTTATGTCTGGCAGGGTGAGCAGAGACATTGGGGCGTGGCAACCTGGGGGGTTTACCAATGTATCAGAGGACTACATGGACAGAGTCCACACATACACTAATGGATCTATGGGACTGTCGGACCTACGTATTCAGGACGCCGGCTTCTACGTGATCACTGTGACTGAACTGTCCGGGAGCAGCAAAGATGAAGGATTTGTCTTGAAGGTGGAAGGTGAGTGAATAGTCGGCGCAGGCCTGTATCACAATGTGGAATTTTGCTTTAGGCTACAGTGTTAGTGTTTCATCATAGTTGACATTTACAAGAACCCCTTTATGGAACTGTTTTCCTCTCAGTCCTGGAGACGGTTTTTGTAGCGGCCTTATGGTGTTAATGAACAGTATCTTTACAAGTAGTTCAGTACAAGTGACCTTCATTTCTGAGTAAGCTAGTTAGTGGAAGTGAGAATGAACATGGTGTGTTCTCCCTCCCTGTGTTGTAGAGGTTCTGTATGAGGACCTCCAGTACCTGGCAGTGTTTGCTGTAGGGCTGGCCTCCCTGGCTGGCTTTCTCATGGTCTCCATGTGGCTCATGGACAAAGCCTACTGCTGGATCAAGGCATGGAGACAGAGGCGGCAGATGCCAGGTAAATTATTTTAGAATGCTTTTTGGTGTAATAGATACATTTAGTAATTCAACGACTCAAGTTTAATTGTTCTTGTGTGTACTTGGTTTGTGTGTCATTGAATCTCATGTTTTTCTCTCCAGAGAATGATGTAACGGACCTGCAACCTCTCTGATATGAAGATCTATGAGACAGCCAGATGACACTGCCCAACAACCAATCTGAGCTAAAATTAAAGACTAATGTTAAGCGTCCACAGCATGTAAATATGACCAGTTTACTGATTCCAGGAACAGATGAAGGATTGTCAACCTTACATGCCTCAAGACTAGCTGCATGTATTATTTTACTGTACACATAACAGCTGATATTAGTCCATGCTATTTTATGTAAGGAAACACACTGACAAGCGGAAACAAATAATATATTTATTTTCACAGCTGAGTTTTTTTTACTGTAACAACATTTGAAATATAATTTTTTTTACATCGACACAGGTAAGTCAAATGTCCAAGCAATTATACTAACATCAATGCATGATTTCAACAAAAGTGGACCAAGTTTGTTTTCTATGTGCTGAATCCTATCAGAGACAGCAAGAGAGAGTGTGATAGTGGCCAGACCTAAGGACAGGGGGTGAGGGCAGCCATGAGAAGCTCCATCTTGTAGACAAAGTTCCGTCCCTCCATCTTACTCCAGTGGACCTCTTTGTAGGGCCCTCGCAGGTGGTTCCACTTCCCATCCTGGATGACGTCAGACTTGGGCAGCTCCTTGCTCTGGCTGCGTGGGAACTGGACCAGGACCTTACAGCCGCTCTCTGGACCATTACGCACTGGAGAAGATGCATCACATTCATTTGGACAAATGTTACCATTATCTTATACATTTCAGTCATTCCAATCATTATATTAGTTCAGACTAAATGAGTTGTTTAAGGTGTATAACATCCAATATGCCAGATTGATTGATTGATTGAAGACGGTACCTGAGATGGCGTATTCCCCGTTGGAGGAGGCGACGGTGATGGCCGAGGCATTACCGATGCTCTCCACAGAGCCCAGGCCTACATGGTTACTGAAGCTCAGAACATGCCAACCCATCACCTTAGCCAGCTGCTGTACCGCATGGACCTGGTGCTGAGACATCTGTAGTACCAGGGGAGAGACACAGGGGACACCGTTACTTACACTGGTTCAGACAGGCAGCTACAAAAAGGCTACATCAATAATTTGAAATTGATTTGAATAAAAGTTTCCCCGGAGCAATAAGCCAAGTGAAGAACTAGGTCTAGCAAATGTTATGCACTTTAGAATATATAGCTGGCTTCTAGCTATACTTGAGTGTAATACAGGGTACATAAACAGCAGTTGGCGGTGATGTGACAGCAGTCAGTGTGTCCCTTGACCTGGGAGAGAAGGAAGTCCTGCAGCTCCTGTTCCTGGTGAGAGAGTGTGATGACACGGCCGTCCCTGTGCACCACTCGTATCTGCTCAACCCCTATGTTCAGCTGCAGCTGGATAGACCTGCACACACCCACACAGAAGGTCATGGAACATTCTTTCTCCATGGTCAAAGTTTATTGCTTGACAATACTTTTTAATTTCTACCGAATGTTGAAAAAGCTGAATAATTGCCCAATTAAATTGGTGGTAATTCATTAAGGTGAAACCTCTTCTTCTGTTATTCCAGCAAGGAAGCTAACTTTTCCCCCTTTAATTTATTCTCACCGTATATTGAGGCCGTATTACAACCAGCCGTGATTGGGAGTCCCATAGGACGGCGCACCATTGGCCCAGCGTCAGCTGGGTTTAGCCGGTGTAGGCCGTCATTGTAAATAAGATATTTTTCTTAACCAACTTGCCTAGAAGATATGTTGACACTTCCTGCCCAGAAGTATATTCTCTAAACACGGTCCCTTAAACCATGTAGAAAGAGTACTCTCTGCCTCTGTTGCTCTGGCCTAGCCAGTCCTCCTGGCTTTAACAGTACTCTGCCTCTGTTGCTCTGGCCTAGCCAGTCCTCCTGGCTTTAACAGTACTCTGCCTCTGTTGCTCTGGCCGAGCCAGTCCTCCTGGCTTTAACAGTACTCTGCCTCTGTTGCTCTGGCCTAGCCAGTCCTCCTGGCTTTAACAGTACTCTGCCTCTGTTGCTCTGGCCTAGCCAGTCCTCCTGGCTTTAACAGTACTCTGCCTCTGTTGCTCTGGCCTAGCCAGTCCTCCTGGCTTTAACAGTACTCTGCCTCTGTTGCTCTGGCCTAGCCAGTCCTCCTGGCTTTAACAGTACTCTGCCTCTGTTGCTCTGGCCTAGCCAGTCCTCCTGGCTTTAACAGTACTCTGCCTCTGTTGCTCTGGCTTGGCTCCTGCTCCACTTACTTGCAGATCTGCTCGTAACCCTGGGAGGTGATGAGGACTTTGACACTGGACTCGTACACGTCGTTGATGTTGGACCAGTGGGCCTGGATCTGGGGGTCTTCTATACGGCTGGCCAGGCTGTCGATGGTCCGCGCCGTCCTGAAACAGACACGAGTGATGGACTTGCAGTCAATGTTGATTTGCTGTCCTGTAAAATGTTTATTCAGTAACATATTGTTTCATTGTGCAAACATTTTCATGATTTGTGATTTGACAAAAAAAGATAAGGGGTGCTTTGAGTGAAACAACAAGCCTGACAGAAGAATATTATTAAAAAATAAAACAGTATGACAGTATGAGCTTATCATTGATGTGGTGTTTTTGTGCCTACCTGCTGCGTAGGAAGATGTGTTTGGCCTGTTTGATGATCTTCTCCAGTAGGCCCTCATTCTGCTGCAGGTTGGAGATCTCAGCCTTGTCATAGGCCATGGGCCCTGCCATACGCTGCCTTTTGTGGCCAAAGGGGGCACTAGCCGGATGGGGCATCACTATCGAACTCAGGGTCTGCTTGTGGAACTGTGGGTGGGAAGGGCGGGGCATTTATATTGATCAATATGTATCACAGTTCACACAATCAGCATTGATACACACATGTGCATATGTACAAGGTTAAATAAAACAAGGGGGGCTTAGTTTGGTCAGTATCTGTCTGAGTACGTCTTTGGTGAACAATATAATTACTAGATGGCCAGGTTCAATTTAGTTCCAGAATTCTCCACCCAGAAAGACTGGCGGACCCACCTCTCTCATGAGTTGGTGCAGGTTGTGTTCTAAAACGTAGAGGTGGTCGTCGGGTTTAGGTTTCTCTGGCGACGCCCTCTGGTTCTTCTTCTCTCCAGTGGAGTGACACAGAGAAATGGACAACTGGAGACCTGCAGGGAGGATAGACAACCTTAATAGTGGTGTAATACAGAAATCTCTTAAGAGTAGGACTCTGCACAGCTGACGAGGGGTGAATAACAGCAAAATAACAGCTACTGCATCTCTGGAGACTTAGAACGCACTACTCCAGGTAACAGACAACAGCAAAAAAACACATTGATTTAGCAAAATGCATGGTTTCATGGAGTATTAATTTTCCATAGGCTACAATAACTCTCCTAAAAGTATTGTGAAGTGTCCTCACCTGGGAAGGGTTGAGAAATGATCTGGTTCTTGACTACGATGTGGGGGATCTGGGACTTGATCTGAACCGCCTCCCGGGACAGCTGGGCAAAAATCTCCTTACAGAGCAGCACATTCTGGGCAGCTTCCAGCTTCACATGCCACGGCTGAGTGCCTGCTTTAGCTTTAGGCTGCCTCCTGAACAGACTCACAGTGCCTAGGTCACCTATGTCAGGGGCTTGTTTCTGGATTGAAACCTGGAAGACAACACAATGTTTGAGAGGCCAGGCCGAACATCAACATTATCACAATGAGGTATGTTCCCTGAGCAGTATCTATTCACTTTGATGTAAGCTGATCCCTCCAGATCACTGGGGATCTGGACGTTCAGTGGACAGTAGTCCTCCGGGAGCTTCTTGTCCAGGTCGATGTCCGTGTTCTTTATCACCTCAAAGGTGCCGGCATGAGGAAACAAGGATCCTGCAGAGAGATACATGGCATTAGAAATGAGCTATATAATGTCATAAAAACAATGAATGTGCAGAAGGTGGTAAATACTACAATGACACTAAATGAGACATTTGAGCAGAGTTAACGCCTCCACACCTGCGCTCCTGTAGCTGAGGTCTCCCAGGATCTTGTCTCCTACTTTGCGTAGTTTCCACTGCGAGCGGAGCCGCAGCAGCTCTGAGTTGAAGTCTCTCTGTCTCCTGTTCTCCTGGTTCTCTGCCACTGACTTGCTTAGTTTATCTGCCCCCTTCAGGAGCAGCTGAGCTGCTGTGGCCAAAGACTTCTTCTTACTGATGAGCTGGAACACCTGTGGCGTCTATAGTAAGGAGTGAGGTAGGGAGGTTAGGGGAGAGAGAGTGAGGTAGGGAGGTCAGGGGAGAGAGAGTGAGGTAGGGAGGTCAGGGGAGAGAGTGTGAGGTAGGGAGGTCAGGGGAGAGAGTGTGAGGTAGGGAGGTCAGGGGAGAGAGTGTGAGGTAGGGAGGTCAGGGGAGAGAGAGTGAGGTAGGGAGGTCAGGGGAGAGAGAGTGAGGTAGGGAGGTCAGGGGAGAGAGAGTGAGTTAGGGAGGTCAGGGGAGAGAGAGTGAGTTAGGGAGGTCAGGGGAGAGAGAGTGAGTTAGGGAGGTCAGGGGAGAGAGAGTGAGGTAGGGAGGTCAGGGGAGAGAGAGTGAGGTAGGGAGGTCAGGGGAGAGAGAGTGAGTTAGGGAGGTCTGTATTGTGTACCAGGAATTAGCTTTCATTATCAGTTTAGTTATTCCACGTCAGTGCAAATGAAGACAGAATGAAGAAAGAACCACTTAAGACTACTGAGATGCATTGAAAAGATTGAAGTCCTGAGTAAAGCCACTTAGCTAGGCCTACCTTTCCGGCTGAGGGGTCCTGGGACACTGGGTCCAGGGCCATGTACTTCTTCTCCTTAACTACGCTGAGGACATCGTATAGCACACACATCTCTGTCAGGGAGCTGCGGAGGTTGTTACGCACAGAGTCCCAGGGCCACAAGGACGGCTGGAACTTCACTGTGGCTGGAAGGAGGAGGAGCAAGTATCAATCAACCATTCTGTTCAGATCAACTCCCTTCAGCGCTCTTAATAGAAATAATAAGTGTTGCTTCAGATTTGGGCCAGGTACATACCAGTATTGCGATACTCATTAGTATCGTGGCAAGGAAACAAAACACAAAGCGGATTTAACTTTTTAGGAAAACAGACCTAATGTTGGAAACAAATGTCAATGTTGTCATCCAGTCATATTTATTTATTTTCCAAGATATAGCACACAATGTTTTACAGACAGCAGGTTTTCAAAGAGTTAGTTCTGCTTTGTGTTTTCATTTTTGCCATGGAAAAAATATTGTGCTATTGGTATCATTGCAGCCCTGCTACAGATGTTTATCAGATGGTCTCAGGAACATAAGGTTTTTCGATAATAACTCTCCAAGGCAGAAATAATACCTTTACAGTCAATTAATGAAGCTGGTGTAGACTGTCGTGGAAATTCAGTACTGAGAGAGATTTGGTCATTTCTTCAAACAATCATCTTTATTTAATATCAATTAATTATTGCAATAATGAGGCTGGTCGACCCCCCCAGCCTTGAGTGTTGGACCAAGTAACCTAACCTTCACACATATGCAGAGTACTTTATATTGCTGACACTAACAATGCTCAGCCATGGTTGGTTCAACCCCCCTCATGCAGAACAAAGAGCATCATAAGCCACTCTGGGTTCATCCTGTCATTATCTGCATGTGGGTTGCTGTCTTAACCCAAACCCTGGCTTAGTTTCCTAGATGCAAAGATGATTTTGAGACAATGAGGGATTGTTCTACTCCTAAGCTATCTCTAGGAAAAACACATGATTGTCTATGCAATGCTGTCTTTAACTCATTTGTCAGCTCAAGCCATCTCTGCAGGGAACTAGAGTGGAGACCATAAAAACACAGACACTAACAGGACAGAAATATCCTCATATTTGTTAAGTATTAATATCAAACAAAATCAGGTAAATGTGTCATTTTTCTATCACAAGACAAACACTGAATGTGTCCATGGGGTGACATACCTTCATCCTCCTCTGGCTCTTGCTTCCCCCACTCCTGGGGGTCCCTGGGCTCTGTTTCCACCCCCTCTTCATCGGAGTCTGATCCCTGGCCAAAGTCGATCCTCTGGGCTAGCTTGGCCAGGTTCTGGGACATAGACAAGGGAGGGACATATGTCTCCATGCCATCCAAAGACACCTCCTGGACCTGCTTTTCGCAGGACGACTCGATGCTGACACGCACTGCTGGACCACTACCCGACATGTTGATGGCGAAGAGGAGTCCCACCTAAAGCAAAACCATTCTAATCACTACATTTTACCCACCATAACTATGATGATCACAGACCATGGGCAAGTTTAGACAAATAAGGAGCTAGCTAAAAAGTCTACAGCTATCCATGTAGAAAATATAGTTGGCTAACTTAGCTAGTTGGCAATGAGTGATGCTAGGCATTGTCACATACTGTAGCTAGTTAAGTTTAGCATTGGCTAACAACAGATAGCTAGCTAAACAAAGGAAACAAGCCCGTCCGATTAGCCTAGTATAAAATCCAGCTCCCTAATGCAGATTACAATTAGATACAAGGGGAATACAATTTATGTTATACAAACGATTTTCTACAGAATATGAGATAGATAGCTAACTAGCTATATATAAATATAGCTCACCGTTAAGAAAAGGGCGACTTTTGCAATGTCTTCTTCGTGTGTACTGTCCTGGAAACCTACCACTGGTCGTGGGCTATGCTGCCACCTACAGTGCATTTCAGTGTACAATATGGGTACGTCCCACACATACTGTATGTTCAGGCAATTTTGTGTTTAATAACTATTGAAGAAAACAATTTCTTCAAGTATTGTGTTTATTAAAGGTCCAATGCAGCAGTGTTTAACTCAATATCAAATCAAAAGTCAATTTTATCTCAACAAAGAATCTATCAGCAAAGTCAGAGCTAGTAAGAGGGAAAAAAGTAAGGTGCGAGTGTTAGTTCACGAAAGGCATTTTGGGGTCAGGGTCAGGAAGGGGTGCGAGAGGGGTGCTGTGTGATTATTTAAAAGACTCTTTGAAGTGGTAGGGTTCAGATGTTTTTGGAAGAGGGGCAGGGACTCTGCTGACTTAGCTTCAGTGGGAAGCTGGTTCCACCATTGGGGTGCCAGGAAAGAGAAGAGCTTGGACTGGACTGAGCGGGTGCTGCCCTTTCGTAGGTGTGGGAGGGCTAATGAGACTAGAGATGGCAGAACAGGGTGTTTATAACTAAACCAAGATAGACCACAGCCTGTCGTTTCCAATGGAAACGACAGGCTGGAGGTGGGCAGAGCCAAGCACGAGCTAGCGAGATCCTATTAGCTAGTTCTAGCAAACATCTGCATATTTCCTTTAGGGAATGCCTACTCTGTGAAGTACACGTGTGCAATAACCCAAATCGCCTTTGCACTCAGAAAACTGTATTAAGATCAAATGTTTCATCAATGAGAAAATTTGCAGAATGTTGGCCAAAATCTATCTCGTTCCATCTTCACCCACTGCCGGATACTGGGCTTCCTCTCACTACCATATTTGGTAGGGAGTGTAAAAGCCAAGCAGGTGCTTCACATTTATAAATCCATTGAAATATCAGTCTCATTGTTCTATCTGTGATGGAGTGCTCAGTTTAGGGGTGTAGGGTTTGAGCATAACCTAAAGGTATGGAGGGGCAGATCCTCTTGCTGATCCGTAGGCTAGTAACATTGTCTTAATAATAATAATAATAATAATAATAAATGCCATTTAGCAGACGCTTTTATCCAAAGCGACTTACAGTCATGTGTGCATACATTCTACGTATGGGTGGTCCCGGGAATCGAACCCACTACCCTGGCGTTACAAGCGCCATGCTCTACCAACTGAGCTACAGAAGGACCAATTATTTTGGAGTCGATGCTCCAACAGTAAGACATCGTCGTTAACAGTTGGAAAAATGGCAGAGAAAGGCAAGCAGCGAAGTCCTGTATTGCAATATTTTAATAAGTTATGTGAGGAAGGAAATGTAAACTTTGCAAGGTGGAATTGAGGTACAGTAATGGCAGTAGATGTGCAATGCTTACCCATCTAAAAGGGATGCACCGAGACCCAACCCATTGCTGGCAGTAGCAAAGCTGCATTGTGAATTTGAGTTGAATTTTTATTAAATGTTAAAAAAAAAAAAATTGTTTGTCACATCCCTAGTTGTAATTCGCTCAGTGAATGCTTAATTAAACTGCAAAGGTCACCTAAAAATTAGGCATGCTTTGGCGGTACTGACTCAGAGATTAAACCTGAACTCACTGCTGTAAAAACATATTGCTTACTTTTCAGATGAGTTGATAATAGAAAAAAAAGACAAAAAAAGGCTGGAACCAGAAATGATCCAGATTGCACTCCTTTTCCTATCCAATACTAAAGTTGCCTTTAAGTGGAGTGTATGAAACGCTGTTAAGCACTTCTTTGGTTTCAAACAAGAATAAAGCATCAGTAACTTTCATTTTTTCCAGAGGAAATAGTTAAGTCATCGTTTAGGAGGGGCATGACATGCTGATTAAATGTGTACTTTGAGAGAAAATGTTGACACTTTCAGTTGACTATAGGTTTTCTGAACGTTACCTTTGGTTTGGTAGTGGGTGCGTGCGATTTCCAGCAGAACGAAGACGCTGGCCATGCCTCCAAGCCCGGCATTGGTGTACGAGTGTTCCAGACTAGAAACGGTGCACTTCAGTATGTCTAACATACCCTTGTAAACCTTCCTGCCAATCTCCCTATCCTAGGTATTCCTTGAAGAGGTGGGGTTTCAGGTGTCTCCGGAAGGTGGTGATTGACTCCGCTGTCCTGGCGTCGTGAGGGAGTTTGTTCCACCATTGGGGGGCCAGAGCAGCGAACAGTTTTGACTGGGCTGAGCGGGAACTGTACTTCCTCAGTGGTAGGGAGGCGAGCAGGCCAGAGGTGGATGAACGCAGTGCCCTTGTTTGGGTGTAGGGCCTGATCAGAGCCTGGAGGTACTGAGGTGCCGTTCCCCTCACAGCTCCGTGGCGAGCACCATGGTCTTGTAGCGGATGCGAGCTTCAACTGGAAGCCAGTGGAGAGAGCGGAGGAGCGGGGTGACGTGAGAGAACTTGGGAAGGTTGAACACCAGACGGGCTGCGGCGTTCTGGATGAGTTGTAGGGGTTTAATGGCACAGGCAGGGAGCCCAGCCAACAGCGAGTTGCAGTAATCAAGACGGGAGATGACAAGTGCCTGGATTAGGACCTGCGCCGCTTCCTGTGTGAGGCAGGGTCGTACTCTGCGGATGTTGTAGAGCATGAACCTACAGGAACGGGACACCGCCTTGATGTTAGTTGAGAACGTCAGGGTGTTGTCCAGGATCACGCCAAGGTTCTTAGCGCTCTGGGAGGAGGACACAATGGAGTTGTCAACCGTGATGGCGAGATCATGGAACGGGCAGTCCTTCCCCGGGAGGAAGAGGAGCTCCGTCTTGCTGAGGTTCAGCTTGAGGTGGTGATCCGTCATCCACACGGAAGAGCAATATCTCAAGCAAGAATTTAGCTAGGACTGTCTGGAATTGGAGAGGGGAAAACTGAAAACTAGCTGTTATTGGCAGATTGGGTTGGAACTCTCTCTCTTATTAAATAGTTACCACCTGTGATTTCACCAGGCAGGCCAAAACTCCATCACATCAAAACAGGCTGACATTTCTTTCCAAAGACTTGTACTAAAAGGGCGTTATCATAACATATATAAAACAAGAAAATCAAGTTGACTGCACTGGTTCTTTCATCAGCAATGCAGCAACAGATACATGACATGTTGCAAGCATTTCTTAGGCTGTGTTTAGACAGGCAGCCAATTCTGATTTATTTCACTAATTGGTCTTTCGAATAAAAAGACCAGCTCTGAAAAACACCAAATTAATGGAAACATTTCAGAATTGGGCTGCCTGTCTAAACGCAGCCATATTCGCCCAGTTTTTGGTCATGGTGGAACTCATGACCAAAAAGGTTAAAATAAAAAAATCCAATCACATGATTTAGCGGGCAGTTTAAAATACAGGAAGTGACGTTTGACGATGACCTAACGCTTTTACGCGTTGGCTAATAAACAACACTTTCGAAGATGATTTTGCAACGCAGTTGAACTTTAGCTAATTCATTTTATTTATTTGTTTAGCTAACGCATCATAAAGAAAAACAATGTAGAATGCGAAAACGGGTATATTTGTTCTGCTATAAAGTTTCTGGTGCTAGCTAGCTAAGCACAACAACTGGATGGCCTTTATTTTCATGTGTGTTTTTCAGCCAGTGCTGACCAGCGAACTCATCATTTCGCATGTCAACATCCCTGGATTTTCTAAGGATGAAGAGAAAAGTGTCTCGATTACGGTTAAGTCCAAATGAAGAAGCGCCAATCATTCGAGAGGAACACGAAAGGAGAAGGAAGCTGCGAATAGAACAGGTATACCGTAGCGCGAGCTGCAGAACCTGGCACAGGAGTTGAAGGAGGAGTGGGAGCGACAGTAGAGGGAGAAACGGGAGACCCTGCAAAAGTTTTATCAGGACAATCTCCGACTTTTGGGAGAGGGACATAAGTGCCAAAGAAAAATGTAAAACTTCTCAACCCATGTCTTAGCTATGTGTGATCCATTGCAGACTGCCAGTGTAATGTTACTGGATTTTGTTGGAATGTTTAGGGTCATGGGTCTTGCCCCAGATCACAAAATAACTGTCTTTACTTCACTATACAACGGGTTGATCAAGGCACACTTCATGTTTCCCCAGAAGCCTGACTGTGGCAATTGCACAGAAAAATGAGGAGAATAACGTTCGGGCAGATGAACGCTATCGACTCGCCATCAAAGCGCTCAAATCTCAGAGACAGAAAAGGGAGGAACAAAATCGGTGAGCCTATCCACTGGATTTTATTTGGCCAAACAAACATGGCATTTTTACTTTGTTTTATATTAATTAGTTTTTTCTTCTCTCCAAAGTCTTATTGAGGCTAGGAAGAAGGCCATACAAGTGGAGAAGGAGAGGGCAGCAAAAGTGGCCAACCTCCCACCCCTTCCACCCAACCCAATTGAGGTACAATACATGTTTAGGATTCAGGCACATTGTGACCTGTGGTCCTAACTTTCAAAAGTTGTATTATGAACCTGTAGGTTTGGGATGGGAAGTTCATAATCAGATGCTGCATGAAACAATGGAATACAGAACCCACACAACATTCTGAAAGCACACATTTAAAACTATTCCATTGTAGTACGAGCTAACAGTCTGAATGGAGCTTATCAAAACAATACCAGAAAATATATTCTAACATTTTTGTGCATTTCATTTGACTATTAACAGAATATTGAGTCAAGGAAGCTACTTGGAGTGAAGAAATTGGACGTGGATGCCTTCTTATCACATGCCAGAGACTACAGTGGACAGGGAAGTTGACACAGCACAGGTAATCTACTCTTTTAAAGCTAAAAAAAATATGCAATGGCCCAGTGTGATATTTCTAATGTAACCGATGTGTTTTGTTCCCTCAGCCAAAGGCATGGGAGGAGGTGTGGTGCCTGCAGGAGCTAGGACAGGAGGTGCTTAGGGGCAACCACGTGCTGAGGAGGGAACGGCTCACACAGGTACATACTTCTACACAATCACGCTCAACTTGTTGAAGACTATTCAAGTGATAACATGGCAGAAAAGTTAATGTACAACTTTCTGCATTACGAGGCTAAATCTGTCCTGAGCTGTTAAAGGAATGCCTGAAATCCTTTCAATGCATATTGTATGCGTCAAGACCAAGACAACAGCAATACTTATGTTTTTCTGCTGTGTCAGGACCGAGAGCGCCTCCTAATATATAATAATAATATATGCCATTTAGCAGACGCTTTTATCCAAAGCGACTTACAGTCATGTGTGCATACATTCTCCTGGTGGAGCTGGAGCGCATGCATCAGACAGACCTGTTGAGGTGAATGCATTTGATGACTCAGATGCCTGCCCAGATCTTCCAGCTGCTCTCCAAGAGACAGGAGATGAGGGAGGACTGGCAGAGGGACATGGAGTTCACCTTTGAGGACATGTACACTGGAGAGAGGAGTGAGGTGGGGGGTCCAAATCGAGATGGATTTTTCAGTGCTCTACTCTGGCCATGAGTACATAATTTGTTGGTATTGCCCTGGTGCATAGATAAGTTGTTTTACTTGATTGAAATGGAGAGATTTACCTTAATTGAAATGAAGAGATTTACCCTATCCTAGACAGTAGTGTGGACACATCGTTATGACACCTAATTACCATTATTACGTTGGCATGGAGTTTGTCTATTCGTCTAATTAAGCCTGTACTGCTCTCTTGCCTGCAGGAGTGAAATGTGACCTGGTACTGCAGCTGGTCCCAGAGCCTCTCCCAGCTGTGTCCACTGGCAGCCAGGATGTAGACCTAGACCTGGAGGAGGCCACTCCTGACCTTACACCCTCGGCTGGGGCAGAGGAACAACTGGATGAAGGTGAAGTGATGGATGACATTCTGATGTTTGACTCTGTCTTTGATTAATGACTGAATTACTATCAGAGGATGGCTATAGTGTTGTCAAAAAAGGTTATGCAAACTGTAATAAATGGAGTTGGATCATGTGCACAAAGTTAACAATTATTTTGCCTTTAATGGTAGAACCATCCAGGCCTCTAGGTGGTGCTCCCATAAAGGCCTTGAGGAAACTACTGACCCGCGTCAGGTCACAGAGAGACCAGTGGGGCTACCGGAGGCTGGTTGACCCCACGTCTGACTGCCAAACTATTCAGACAGCGGAGTTCTACTTGACCTCAGATGGTACGACTAGTCAGGTTTTCTGGCCAGCGAAAAGCGGGGCCGACCGTTGACCACTAGTCCCAGACTCCGTGACCCCTCTCAGCCAGCCCAAGGTTTGTGAGCCCTTAGTATTTGCTACCAAAAGTTGAAAGAGTCAAGAGAAGTATTGATTGAGAGAATTAGTGTCCCAGTGTTTGTTTGATTATCCACTTCATGTATTATCTGTTCAGCTATAGAGACAACAGAGGAGTACATCATAGCTGGTACCCTGCTCCATCCTGATAAACAAGCCATCAAAATCCACACATTTGAAACAGAGGGGAAGAGAAGGGTGTGTGTTTTTGTATCTATGTATTCATGCATGTCTATAACGTCTGTAATATTTCTGTCTTGAGGGGGATGTATAATAAAACAATTGAATGTATTTACCTCTCTGGGAACGTGTCTCTAAAGCTGAACGATCATAGTTTGACCTGTGGGTGCCTCTGAATCTTTCTTTTTGATTCCAGTATCCTATTTTAGGGAATTTCCAAACAGCAGCCTCTTACAATTCCCCTTCCTCCCACCCACGTCCCTCTGCAGTGATAGAGGGGTCAGTGTTTGAGGAGCCCAGCTTTTCTGTGTCCCAGCAACAGCAGAAGCCCTGGTCAAAGCAACTGCAGGAGAATGAGGGACCAGACAGGTCACCTGTGTGGGGGTCCGACCCACACACTCTCCCCTTGGACACAGAGTCAGGAGCTCCGAGGCACGACCAAGTGGGTTCATTCACAACCCTCACACTCTATTCAATGGCAATATGGGATCAGAGTAAATACTCAAATTTTGATGTTTTAGTATCGACATTGACTCTATATATATTCAGGAATGGGACACTGTCAACCAAGGCAGGACTCTACTATCAGCCCAATGATTGGCCAGCCCTTGGATAAGTCATCCTCACCGGGCCATGGGTGGGACTTTTAGCCAAATTATTGGCCAGCTCTCGGGTCAATCAACCTCACTGGACCAAGGGTGGGATTCGACTTTGAGCAGAATGATTGGCGGACTCTCCAATCAGTCAACCTCTGAGCCAGCTGATTGGTCAGATTCGACTGGACCAGTCATCCCAGTGGCTGGATAAAGGCCAGGATGAGAGCCAGATGATGGGGCCTCTGGTTGGAGAGCTGGATGAGTCTGCTGCCCAATGGAGTGGGAGCTCAGGTAACAGTCAGTGAATATGGATGGAATATTAGTCTGCTTAGGGTGTGTTGGTTTGTGTTATTGCATGTCTTATTTCAGTGTGCAAGAGCACATTTCTTGCTAATGCTGTACTGAACCCCCCCCTACATTAGGAGCTGATGGGTCTAACTCCCTAGGCTGGGTGCATCTGAGAGGCTCAGGCCAGACAGGAGTGTCATCTCACCAAGAGGGAGCCCCTGAAGCCCATTCACAGAGCAGCTCCTTTCCCCCTGGACTAGAACCTCTGCCACACTACCAGTGCCTGCAGTGCTCTGCCACCAGTTTCCAGGAAGTAGACAGGACTGGGGGTAAGTCTATTCGAGATGTTTTCTAATGATGAATCAGGATTTCCTATTTTAATTTTTAATTTTTTTTTAACCTCCTTCATTTCCTACATCTTTGACGTTGACCCACCTAACTAGTATTCACCTTTCCTTCATTTGTTGTGATGGTATGGATGAGTTACTAGGTTCACTGTTAATCATATTTTACTATGTTCTGTCTCTGTGGATCCAGCCTCTGACTCCTTTCACCCCCTCCTGGATGAAGTCACACACTAATAGCATCTTCTGTGATGCTATTAGTTGATCTTTGTGATTTGATTTCTTTCTCCTCTTCTCAGGTGGGCAGTGTGAAGGGGATAATGGACGATTCCATGCTGACCCTGGTGAGCCTGACAGACACTACATTAAAGGACCATGGACTTGCTGAGGAAGGAGAGATGGATGAGGTATCAGACCAAGAAGGCATTGTGGAGAAGGTAATTGCCCAATGACCAGAGGAGTCTGTGAAGACGGAGCAACTGAATCTCGGCTGTAAACTCCTCCGCTGCATGCATTTTGTTGGGTGGTCTCTGACCTTGGTGTGATGTTTTCTAGGAATCCGAGTGGACAGTGTTGCCAGAGGAGGATGCCAGCCTACAGGAGGAAGAGACAACCCCCTCTCATGCAGGTGAGAACCAGAAGACCTGACACTTCTGACTCTTCTCTCTTTCCTTCTGAGTCCTTTCTTGGTCTGTACAAGGTTCTGAAGTGCTTTAAGTACATATGTGAATCCTTGTTTATACTTTTTTTCTTTTTCCATGGCAAGTGATGCTGCTGGAGTTCCAGTCGTGTCCCAGCATGAATCTAGAGGAGGCCTTCCAGCAGAAACGCAGAGCCCTGATCCAGAGGTCTGCCTGCAGGGTGGAGGAGATTCAGGCCAAGATGGCTGAAGCCAAAGCAAACACCAGGGCCCAGTCTGAAACCACAGACCAGGGCCAACACAACCACCAGGGCCTAGTCTGACCCAACCACTGTTCAGTCATCCACTACTAAACCCAGGAGAGAGGGGAGGAGTGCAGAGTCAACCCATGCAGGAGTGGATGCCAAGCAGATAAAGCATTAGCCAAAGCTCCAAACTCCCTTGCAGCCTCCCTTGCTAGGTAACAATGGATACGTCTAATATTGTGTTAACAACCAACCAACACGTGGCAACTCTTGGGGAAGGAATAGGGGGGTTAGTGATGGGTCAAACACTTGGTCTTAGGGGTTGTACTGTTACTGAACAGAGTCCTCTCTTTGTCCTCGGTGAGTGAAGCCAAGCTGAAGAAGGTTGGGGAGGTGAGGATCAGCACTCCTGAGATGAGGAAACAGGATGTGGCTGACATGCGCCAGAGAACAGAGAGGTGATACGTTCTTTCTATTCTGCTGGAACAAGACCCAACCACACATCACGTAAACTTGATATCTGACTCTGGTACCTTGGATGCTTTTTCAGTGCCACCCGTTTCTCATGGTCTCTGCAGGTTGTACAGCTGACTAGATGAGGTGAAGCTTCAGGAGGTCAGGAGCAGACAGGAGGCATATGCCAAAGAGTTTCGCCAGGTAACATTTAAAATACCCCAATTTTTAAACATGATATTGTATCTGGCATTACTGTATATTGAATTAATTGAAAGTTGAAGTGGATTGATATACATCAACATTAGTCAGTTTGAACTGATATGAATTCTGTTTTCTCTCGTCACAGAAGCTACGGGCCAAGCAGTTTCCGCAATGGTACTGAATATCAGTTTTATCTGTTGTGTGTTCTGTTTGCACTTATTTTGTACTTCCATGTGTATTTGTACAGTTTAATCAGTAATGTAAAATATATTTTAAAAGTGTGTATATAATCTACATTCAGTGTATTCATCACAATTTACTACTGTGTTCACACAACAAAAGCAGCCAGTGCACTATTGCACCTTGAATACTGTAGGTACACACATTGCATTATGAGAATGTTATGTTGCCTGTAAAAATATTTTTGTTTTAGGTTTTTATAGCCAATAAAGTTGCTTTTTGCTGATTTTGCCTATCCTTATAAGTTGAATTATGGGAGGCCACTTGAACTGAAAAGATTGGAAAACTTCCACCATTTTAAAAGGTGATACACTGGGCATATTCATTACGTTGATTCTGTTACAAAACTTATCAAACGGGAGGAGACCTACCTGAATTTGTCCAATAGAAACTCCTTTCGCTGTTTGCTTCCATAATGAATACGCCCCAGCTCATTATACGGTGGTTTGATGAATGTCTTATTGCATCGAAGGGCATTCTTGAGCGTGCGTGATTTCCCTATAACTAACACACAGTATATTTCCACGGTAGAATTCAATGGATATAGTTAATTCTTACATATTCTATGTTTGAGCTGCTTTGAAAGCAAAAGTCTAATTGAAAACCATTATTGGCATTGTTGAATTCGTTTTTCATAATGGTAAGCCAGTACTAAACAACTAAGAAGTATGTTTGGTTGCCATGGCAACTACTGTTCTATATAGTAAACTTGCTAGCTATTTCTAGCGGCAAATGTGGTCAATTATAGCCATGGTATAAAAAGGATAATCAACTCGGACTCTGCGTTCTCTGGAAAATAATGCAACTCTGTGGAAGGTCACTCCGCTGGCACGTCGTGGAACATACTGTACCTTCCACGTCATTCATTATTTTCCAACGCCTCGTTGATTATCCCTTATTTAACAATAGATTGGAGTATACAGTGTTTCTAAAACCATGTGTAGGTTACCACTTAATCTGTATCCATACCCATTGGATGCAGTGATCACAATATAGTAGCCATATATATATATTAGAACCAAAGTTCCAAAAGCTAAACCTAAAATAATGTTTGAAAGTTTTCGTGTGGATGATGTAAAAAAACATATTTTTTGGTCACAACAGCATCAATGTATAACCTTAGACCGTCCCCTCGCCCATACCCAGGCGCGAACCAGGGACCCTCTGCACACAACAACAGTCACTCACGAAGCATCGTTACCCATCGCTCCACAAAAGCCACGGCCCTTGTAGAGCAAGGGGAACCACTACTTCAAGGTCTGAGAGCAAGTGACATCACCGATTGAAACGCTATTTAGCGTGCACCACCGCTAACTAGCTAGCTATTTCACATCCGTTACACTGGCATTGACAGCTTAAATTGAAGGCTACTGAGGATGGTAGTTGACTATGCCCATGGCTATCTGTCATATCTTTAATCTTAGTCTAGAGGAAGGTGTTTGTCCTCAGGCCTGGGGGGAAGCCAAAGTAATTTCGCTACCCAAAGGTGGGAAAGCAGCCTTTACTGGTTCTAACAGCAGACCTATAAGCTTGCGACCAGCCCTGAGCAACTTTTGGAAAAAAATGATGTTAGCAAATACAATGCTATTTCTCTCTTAAACCTCTCCATTATTGGTGTTCCCCCCACGGGATGGTTAAGCTAACGTAGGCTAATGTGATTAGCATGAGGTTTTAAGTAACATGAACATTTCCCAAGACATAGATATATTGGATATTGGCAGAAAGCATAAATTGTTGTTAATCTAACTGCACTGTCCAATTTACACTAGTTATTACAGTGAAAGAATACCATGCTATTGTTTGAGGAGAGTGCACAATTAAGAACTTGAACATGTATTAATAAATCAATTAGGCACATTTGGGCAGTCTTGATACAACATTTTGAACAGATGGTTCATTGGATCAGTCGAAAACTTTGCACATACACCGCTGCCATCTAGTGGCCAACATCTAAATTGCGCCTGGGCTGGAATAAGACATTATGGCCTTTCTCTTGCATTTCAAAGATGATGGTACAAAAAAACACAGTTTTTTTTCTTTGTATTGTCTTTTACCAGATCTAATGTGTTATATTCTCCTACATTTAATTTACATTTCCACAAACTTCAAAGTGTTTCCTTTCAAATGGTATCAGGTCCTGAGCTACAGGCAGTTAGATTTGGGTATGTCATTTTAGGCGAAAATTGAAAAAAAGTGTGGATCCTTAAGAGGTTTTAACAAATTGACAACAGCCTTTCAGCATGCATAAAGAAAGGGGCACTCAACATGTACTGTACTGACACAATGACTGATTATTGGTTGAAAGAAATTGATAAGATTGTGGGAGTTGCACTGTTAGATTTCAATGCATTGATGTTATTAACCATAACCTGTTGTTGAGAGAACTTATGTTTAATGGCTTTTCAACCTCAGCTCTGAATATCAGCTCACGATATGGCAATCTAAAATAACTCAAAGGGTTTTCTTTAATGGAAGATTCTCTAATGTTAAACCTGTAGCGTGTGGTGTACCGCAGGGCAGTTCTCTAGGCCCTCTACTTTTTTCTATTTTTACCAATGACATGCTACTGGAATTTAACAAAGCAGGTCTGTCTATGTATGCTGATGATTCAACCATATACGTGTCAGCATCCACAGTTAATGAAGTCCCTGAAACCCTTAACACGGAGTTGCAGTCCATTTTGGAATGGGTGGCCAGTAATAAACTGGTCATGAACATCTTTAAAACTAAGAGCATTGTATTTGGTCCAAATCTTTCCCAAGCTATAGACCTCAGCTGAATCTGGTAATGAATGGTGTGGCTGTTGTACAAGTTGAGGAGACTAAATTACTTGGCATTAGCTTGATTGTAAACTGTCATGGTTAAAACAAATAGATTCAATAGTTATAAAGATAGGGACAGGTTTGTCTGTAATAAAGAGATGTTATGCTTTTTTGACACCACACTCAGCAAAGCAAGTCCTGCAGGTGCTAGTTTGGTCTTATATTGATCATTGCCCAGCTATGTGGTCAAGTGCTGCCAAGAAAGACCTATTCTCAGCAATCTACACATAATACCACATAATGACAAAGTGAAAACAATAAAAAACATACCTAATTTAGATAAGTATTCAGACCCTTTGCTATGAGACTCGAAATTGAGCTCAGGTGCATCCTGTTTCCATTGATCATCCTTGATGTTTTCACAACTTGGAGTCCACCTGTGGTAAATTCAATTGATTGGACATGATTTGTAAACTCACACACCTTGTGACGGTCCTGAATTTTTCTGAACCGTCTCAGTGCAGCTCCTTCCAATAGGGCGCTTTCCCTTTAATTCCCAATTAAATAGCCAGCATCAGCTGCGCAAAAGTGGGGTTGTGATGGAGACGTGACTGCAGGATGTGTTCAACCCTCAGTTCCCGAAGCTTCTCTATTCCGTTGTTTTGTTGCCTAATAGTTTAACCAGGATGGGATCCACTCTTTGCGTCCGTGGACTACCCCTCTCCGTTCTTCGTGGCCTTTCTCCGCTGGAGATCTATTGGCGGATTGGATTGTCTGACTGACCGACTGACTACAACCTTTTTAGTATAGGTATTTAATTAGTTTTGATGTGAGGTATACTGTGATGATTTATGTAGTTAGTTGTAGTTGAGGACTTAGTAAGAGTTGATACGCTTTAAGTTCTGTGGTAAAATAATTGTTATATTGATGGTATGTTTAATACTGTGTTTACGCTCTTTTTAGGCCAGAGGTACAGGACATTTCTGGAGGAACCAGAACTCATTGTGTTATATTATTATATGTGTGTGTAATCATTGATGTTGTTAATACAACCCACGCAAAATAATATAGTTGTTTTTGAAGTTCTTTCCAATGTTTTAAGGGTTTATGAAAAGTTTATTTCCATCCTGACTGTTACACAAGTCCTTTGTATTGGTTTAGACTTGACGGACCAGATGGGACTCATTCCCACCCAAACTAAAAGGAGAAACCAATGTTTTCTCTGGTAGGCACAACCTACCTGGCACCCCTATAAATAATAACCTCAAGTCAAAACCGTTACAACCTGTCTATATAAGGTCCCACAGTTGACAGTGCATGTCAGAGCAAAAACCAAGCCATGAGGTCAAAGGAATTTCCCATAGAGGATTGTGTCTAGGCACAGATTTGGGGAAGGGTACGAAAACATATCTGCAGCATTGAAGGTCCCAAAGAACACAGTGACCTCCATCATTCTTAAATGGAAGAAGTTTGGAACCACCAAGACTCTTCCAAGAGCTGGCCGCCCGGCCAAACTGAGCAATTGGGGGGAGAAAAGCTTTGGTCAGGGAGGTGGCCAAGAACCCGATGGTCACTGACAGAGCTCCAGAGTTCCTCTGTGGAGATGGGAGAACCTTACAGAAGGGCAAACATCTCTGCAGCACCCCCCCAAACAGGCCTTTAGGGTAGAGTGGCTGGACGGAAGCCACTCCTCAGTAAAAGGCACATGAGAGCCCGCTTGGAGTTTGCCAAAAGGCACCTAAAAGACTCAGAAACGAAGATGGAACTCTTTGGCCTGAATGCCTAGCATCATGTCTGGAGGAAATCTGTCATCATTCCTATGGTGAAGCATGGTGGTGGCAGCATCATGCTGTGGGGATGTTTTTCAGCAGCAGGGACTGGGAGAATAGTCAAGATCTAGGGCAAAGATGAACAGAGCAAAGTACAGAGAGATCATTGATGAAAACCTGCTCCAGAGCACTCAGGACCTCAGACAGGTGTCGAAGGTTCACCTTCCAACAGGACAACGACCCTAAGCACACAGCCAAGACAATGCAAGAGTGGCTTTGGGACAAGTCTATGAGTAAAGGGTCTGAATACTTGTGTAAATGAGAGATTTCAGTTTTTTTTTTTTTTTAAATAAATTTGCAAACATTTCTAAAAACCTGATAATGCTTTGTGGGGTATTGTGTGGGGTATTGTGTGTAGATTGATGAGAGAAAAAATCAATTGAATCCATTGTAGAATGAGGCTGTAACGTAACAAAATGTGGTAAATGTCAAGGGGTTTGAATACTTTCCGAATGCACTGTAGTTAAGATGCAGCGGATCCAGAACAGGGCGGCACGTCTTGCTCCTTATTGTAGCCAGAGAGCTAATATAAATACTATGCATGCCAGTCTCTTTTGGCTATGTGTTGAAAATTCCTAATTGTTTGCATAGTCAACTTACGCACAGCTCTGACACACACTTACCCCACCAGACATACCACCAGGGGTCTTTTCATAGTCCCCAAATTCAAGAAAGCGTAGAGTATCATATCGTGCCATTATTGCATGGAACTCCTTTCATCTCATATTGCTAAAATATATAGTCTCTCTCTTGTCCGTTCGTTCGTTCATACAGGACACATGTTATTCTATTCCTGTCTCTCTCTCTCTCTCTCTCTCTCTCTCTCTCTCTCTCTCTCTCTCTCTCTCTCTCTCTCTCTCTCCTCTCCGTATCTCTCTCTCTCTCTCTCTCTCTCTCTCTCTCTCTCTCTCTCTCTCTCTCTCTCTCTCTCTCTCTCTCTCTCTCTCTCTCTCTATCTATCTATACATGTTATTCTATGCCTGTGTCTCTCTCAGGCAGAGATGAGTCGTGTGGCCAAGCAGCTGCAGGAGCAAGACCTCCTGCTGGAAGTATCCAGGCAGAACTTCAGAGACACTATCAGCTAAAGTTAAATTGCAGATTGAGCTGTGGGTGCTAAAGCTAATACTCATAGGAATTAATCATCTCTATGAATGACGAATAAATAGGATCTCAATGATAATGCTAGCCACACACATCCACCACATCCTCTCTTTCTGCTCCACACGGAGACTCTGAAGGTTGACTACGCCGGACTTCTGCAGAGTTCCGCAGTTGCCCAACAGACAGTTGTCACTCAGTGGGAGCTGTTGGATCGTACCAGGGGAGGTTGTGAGGACAGACGGGGACAGTGCAAAGACTGAGGTGCAGCTGCCATGTCTCTTAGAAAATACATAGCCTAAGAGCACAAGGTTGTTAAAACCTAACTGTGCTTTGCATTGTCTCTTTTTATAGTGTCTGTGGATGTCCTTAAATGTTACAGTATGTTCTTATCTCTCTGTCTTTTGGTCACAGATGTGCATTGTGGTCACCAAGCTAGAGGGTGAGAGGTGTGCGCTGGAAACGCAACTCGCTAAAGTCAAGGTACTGTACTGCCAAAGATCTCTGATGGGTCTCCGCATTATGAAAAGGGTCTCCACATTATTAAAAGGATCTCCGCATTATGAAAAGGGCAGCATTATGAAAAGGGCCTCGGCATTATGAAAAGGGTCTCAGCATTATGAAAAGGGTCTCCGCATTATGAAAAGGGTCTCCACATTATTAAAAGGATCTCCGCATTATGAAAAGGGTCTCCGCATTATGAAAAGGGTCTCAGCATTATGAAAAGGGCCTCCGCATTATGAAAAGGGCCTCCGCATTATGAAAAGGGCCTCCGCATTATGAAAAGGGCCTCAGCATTATGAAAAGGGCCTCCGCATTATGAAAAGGGTCTCCGCATTATGAAAAGGGTCTCTGCATTATGAAAAGGGTCTCTGCATTATGAAAAGGGCCTCAGCATTATGAAAAGGGTCTCCGCATTATGAAAAGGATCTCCGCATTATGAAAAGGGCCTCAGCATTATGAAAAGGGTCTCAGCATTATGAAAAGGGTCTCCGCATTATGAAAAGGGCCTCCGCATTATGAAAAGGGTCTCAGCATTATGAAAAGGGTCTCAGCATTATGAAAAGGGTCTCCGCATTATGAAAAGGCTCTCCGCATTATGAAAAGGGCCTCCGCATTATGAAAAGGGTCTCAGCATTATGAAAAGGGTCTCAGCATTATGAAAAGGCTCTCCACATTATGAAAAGGGTCTCAGCATTATGAAAAGGGTCTCTGCATTATGAAAAGGGCCTCCGCATTATGAAAAGGGCCTCAGCATTATGAAAAGGTTCTCCGCATTATGAAAAGGGCCTCCGCATTATGAAAAGGGTCTCCGCATTATGAAAAGGGCCTCAGCATTATGAAAAGGATCTCCGCATTATGAAAAGGTTCTCCGCATTATGAAAAGGGCCTCCGCATTATGAAAAGGGCCTCAGCATTATGAAAAGGGTCTCAGCATTATGAAAAGTGTCTCAGCATTATGAAAAGGGTCTCCGCATTATGAAAAGGGTCTCCGCATTATGAAAAGGGTCTCCGCATTATGAAAAGGATCTCCGCATTATGAAAAGGGTCTCCGCATTATGAAAAGGATCTCCGCATTATGAAAAGGGTCTCCGCATTATGAAAAGGGTCTCCGCATTATGAAAAGGATCTCCGCATTATGAAAAGTGTCTCAGCATTATGAAAAGGATCTCCGCATTATGAAAAGGGTCTCCGCATTATGAAAAGGGTCTCTGCATTATGAAAAGGGTCTCTGCATTATGAAAAGGGTCGCTGCATTATGAAAAGGGTCTCTGCATTATGAAAAGGGTCTCTGCATTATGAAAAGGATCTCCGCATTATGAAAAGGGCCTCCGCATTATGAAAAGGGTCTCCGCATTATGAAAAGGGCCTCAGCATTATGAAAAGGATCTCCGCATTATGAAAAGGTTCTCCGCATTATGAAAAGGGTCTCTGCATTATGAAAAGGGTCTCTGCATTATGAAAAGGGTCGCTGCATTATGAAAAGGGTCTCTGCATTATGAAAAGGGTCTCTGCATTATGAAAAGGCTCTCCGCATTATGAAAAGGGTCTCCGCATTATGAAAAGGGTCTCAGCATTATGAAAAGGGCCTCAGCATTATGAAAAGGGTCTCCACATTATGAAAAGGGTCTCAGCATTATGAAAAGGGTCTCCGCATTATGAAAAGGGTCTCTGCATTATGAAAAGGGTTTCAGCATTATGAAAAGGGTCTCTGCATTATGAAAAGGGTCTCTGCATTATGAAAAGGGTCTCTGCATTATGAAAAGGGTTTCAGCATTATGAAAAGGGTCTCTGCATTATGAAAAGGGTCTCTGCATTATGAAAAGGGTTTCAGCATTATGAAAAGGGTCTCAGCATTATGAAAAGGGTCTCTGCATTATGAAAAGGGTTTCAGCATTATGAAAAGGGTCTCTGCATTATGAAAAGGGTTTCAGCATTATGAAAAGGGTCTCTGCATTATGAAAAGGGTCTCTGCATTATGAAAAGGGTCTCTGCATTATGAAAAGGGTTTCAGCATTATGAAAAGGGTCTCAGCATTATGAAAAGGGTCTCTGCATTATGAAAAGGGTCTCTGCATTATGAAAAGGATCTCCGCATTATGAAAAGGGTCTCTGCATTATGAAAAGGGTCTCTGCATTATGAAAAGGGTCTCTGCATTATGAAAAGGGTTTCAGCATTATGAAAAGGGTCTCAGCATTATGAAAAGGGTCTCTGCATTATGAAAAGGGTCTCTGCATTATGAAAAGGATCTCCGCATTATGAAAAGGGTCTCTGCATTATGAAAAGGGTCTCAGCATTATGAAAAGGGCCTCCGCATTATGAAAAGGGTCTCTGCATTATGAAAAGGGTCTCCGCATTATGAAAAGGGTCTCTGCATTATGAAAAGGGTCTCTGCATTATGAAAAGGGTCTCAGCATTATGAAAAGGGTCTCTGCATTATGAAAAGGGTCTCTGCATTATGAAAAGGGTCTCCACATTATGAAAAGGGTCTCAGCATTATGAAAAGGGTCTCCGCATTATGAAAAGGGTCTCTGCATTATGAAAAGGGTCTCCGCATTATGAAAAGGGCCTCCGCATTATGAAAAGGGTCTCTGCATTATTAAAAGGATCTCCGCATTATGAAAAGGGTCTCCGCATTATGAAAAGGGTCTCAGCATTATGAAAAGGGCCTCCGCATTATGAAAAGGGCCTCCGCATTATGAAAAGGGCCTCCGCATTATGAAAAGGGCCTCAGCATTATGAAAAGGGCCTCCGCATTATGAAAAGGGTCTCCGCATTATGAAAAGGGTCTCTGCATTATGAAAAGGGTCTCTGCATTATGAAAAGGGCCTCAGCATTATGAAAAGGGTCTCCGCATTATGAAAAGGATCTCCGCATTATGAAAAGGGCCTCAGCATTATGAAAAGGGTCTCAGCATTATGAAAAGGGTCTCCGCATTATGAAAAGGGCCTCCGCATTATGAAAAGGGTCTCAGCATTATGAAAAGGGTCTCAGCATTATGAAAAGGGTCTCCGCATTATGAAAAGGCTCTCCGCATTATGAAAAGGGCCTCCGCATTATGAAAAGGGTCTCAGCATTATGAAAAGGGTCTCAGCATTATGAAAAGGCTCTCCGCATTATGAAAAGGGTCTCAGCATTATGAAAAGGGTCTCTGCATTATGAAAAGGGCCTCCGCATTATGAAAAGGGCCTCAGCATTATGAAAAGGTTCTCCGCATTATGAAAAGGGCCTCCGCATTATGAAAAGGGTCTCCGCATTATGAAAAGGGTCTCAGCATTATGAAAAGGGTCTCTGCATTATGAAAAGGGCCTCCGCATTATGAAAAGGGCCTCAGCATTATGAAAAGGTTCTCCGCATTATGAAAAGGGCCTCCGCATTATGAAAAGGGTCTCCGCATTATGAAAAGGTTCTCCGCATTATGAAAAGGGCCTCCGCATTATGAAAAGGATCTCTGCATTATGAAAAGGGTCTCAGCATTATGAAAAGGGTCTCTGCATTATGAAAAGGATCTCCGCATTATGAAAAGGGCCTCCGCATTATGAAAAGGGTCTCCGCATTATGAAAAGGGCCTCAGCATTATGAAAAGGGCCTCCGCATTATGAAAAGGGCCTCCGCATTATGAAAAGGGCCTCCGCATTATGAAAAGGGCCTCCGCATTATGAAAAGGGTCTCCGCATTATGAAAAGGGCCTCAGCATTATGAAAAGGATCTCCGCATTATGAAAAGGTTCTCCGCATTATGAAAAGGGTCTCTGCATTATGAAAAGGGTCTCTGCATTATGAAAAGGGTCGCTGCATTATGAAAAGGGTCTCTGCATTATGAAAAGGGTCTCTGCATTATGAAAAGGCTCTCCGCATTATGAAAAGGGTCTCCGCATTATGAAAAGGGTCTCAGCATTATGAAAAGGGCCTCAGCATTATGAAAAGGGTCTCCGCATTATGAAAAGGGTCTCAGCATTATGAAAAGGGTCTCCGCATTATGAAAAGGGTCTCTGCATTATGAAAAGGGTTTCAGCATTATGAAAAGGGTCTCTGCATTATGAAAAGGGTCTCTGCATTATGAAAAGGGTCTCTGCATTATGAAAAGGGGTTCAGCATTATGAAAAGGGTCTCTGCATTATGAAAAGGGTCTCTGCATTATGAAAAGGGTTTCAGCATTATGAAAAGGGTCTCAGCATTATGAAAAGGGTCTCTGCATTATGAAAAGGGTTTCAGCATTATGAAAAGGGTCTCTGCATTATGAAAAGGGTTTCAGCATTATGAAAAGGGTCTCTGCATTATGAAAAGGGTCTCTGCATTATGAAAAGGGTCTCTGCATTATGAAAAGGGTTTCAGCATTATGAAAAGGGTCTCAGCATTATGAAAAGGGTCTCTGCATTATGAAAAGGGTCTCTGCATTATGAAAAGGATCTCCGCATTATGAAAAGGGTCTCTGCATTATGAAAAGGGTCTCTGCATTATGAAAAGGGTCTCTGCATTATGAAAAGGGTTTCAGCATTATGAAAAGGGTCTCAGCATTATGAAAAGGGTCTCTGCATTATGAAAAGGGTCTCTGCATTATGAAAAGGATCTCCGCATTATGAAAAGGGTCTCTGCATTATGAAAAGGGTCTCAGCATTATGAAAAGGGCCTCCGCATTATGAAAAGGGTCTCTGCATTATGAAAAGGGTCTCCGCATTATGAAAAGGGTCTCTGCATTATGAAAAGGGTCTCTGCATTATGAAAAGGGTCTCAGCATTATGAAAAGGGTCTCTGCATTATGAAAAGGGTCTCTGCATTATGAAAAGGGTCTCCACATTATGAAAAGGGTCTCAGCATTATGAAAAGGGTCTCCGCATTATGAAAAGGGTCTCTGCATTATGAAAAGGGTCTCCGCATTATGAAAAGGGCCTCCGCATTATGAAAAGGGTCTCTGCATTATGAAAAGGGCCTCCGCATTATGAAAAGGGTCTCTGCATTATGAAAAGGGTCTCTGCATTATGAAAAGGGTCTCCGCATTATGAAAAGGGCCTCCGCATTATGAAAAGGGTCTCTGCATTATGAAAAGGGTCTCCGCATTATGAAAAGGGTCTCTGCATTATGAAAAGGGTCTCTGCATTATGAAAAGGGTCTCAGCATTATGAAAAGGGTCTCTGCATTATGAAAAGGGTCTCTGCATTATGAAAAGGGTCTCCACATTATGAAAAGGGTCTCAGCATTATGAAAAGGGTCTCTGCATTATGAAAAGGGTCTCCGCATTATGAAAAGGGTCTCTGCATTATGAAAAGGGTCTCTGCATTATGAAAAGGGTCTCAGCATTATGAAAAGGGTCTCTGCATTATGAAAAGGGTCTCTGCATTATGAAAAGGGTCTCCACATTATGAAAAGGGTCTCAGCATTATGAAAAGGGTCTCCGCATTATGAAAAGGGTCTCTGCATTATGAAAAGGGTCTCTGCATTATGAAAAGGGTCTCCGCATTATGAAAAGGGCCTCCGCATTATGAAAAGGGCCTCCGCATTATGAAAAGGGCCTCCGCATTATGAAAAGGATCTCCGCATTATGAAAAGGGCCTCCGCATTATGAAAAGGATCTCCGCATTATGAAAAGGATCTCCGCATTATGAAAAGGGTCTCCGCATTATGAAAAGGGTCTCAGCATTATGAAAAGGGTCTCCGCATTATGAAAAGGGTCTCTGCATTATGAAAAGGATCTCCGCATTATGAAAAGGGCCTCCGCATTATGAAAAGGGTCTCAGCATTATGAAAAGGATCTCCGCATTATGAAAAGGGTCTCCGCATTATGAAAAGGGCCTCAGCATTATGAAAAGGGTCTCCGCATTATGAAAAGGATCTCCGCATTATGAAAAGGGTCTCCGCATTATGAAAAGGGCCTCAGCATTATGAAAAGGGTCTCCGCATTATGAAAAGGATCTCCGCATTATGAAAAGGGTCTCCGCATTATGAAAAGGGTCTCAGCATTATGAAAAGGGTCTCAGCATTATGAAAAGGATCTCCGCATTATGAAAAGGGTCTCCGCATTATGAAAAGGGCCTCAGCATTATGAAAAGGGTCTCCGCATTATGAAAAGGGTCTCAGCATTATGAAAAGGGCCTCAGCATTATGAAAAGGATCTCCGCATTATGAAAAGGGTCTCAGCATTATGAAAAGAGTCTCAGCATTATGAAAAGGGTCTCAGCATTATGAAAAGGGTCTCAGCATTATGAAAAGGATCTCCGCATTGTGAAAAGGGTCTCAGCATTATGAAAAGGGCCTCAGCATTATGAAAAGGGTCTCCGCATTATGAAAAGGGCCTCCGCATTATGAAAAGGGCCTCCGCATTATGAAAAGGATCTCCGCATTATGAAAAGGGTCTCAGCATTATGAAAAGGGCCTCCGCATTATGAAAAGGGCCTCCGCATTATGAAAAGGGCTTCCGCATTATGAAAAGGGCCTCCGCATTATGAAAAGGATCTCCGCATTATGAAAAGGGCCTCCGCATTATGAAAAGGGCCTCCGCATTATGAAAAGGGTCTCCGCATTATGAAAAGGGCCTCCGCATTATGAAAAGGGCCTCCGCATTATGAAAAGGTTCTCCGCATTATGAAAAGGGTCTCCGCATTATGAAAAGGATCTCCGCATTATGAAAAGGATCTCCGCATTATGAAAAGGGCCTCCGCATTATGAAAAGGGTCTCTGCATTATGAAAAGGATCTCCGCATTATGAAAAGGATCTCTGCATTATGAAAAGGGTCTCCGCATTATGAAAAGGGCCTCAGCATTATGAAAAGGGTCTCCGCATTATGAAAAGGGCCTCAGCATTATGAAAAGGATCTCCGCATTATGAAAAGGGCCTCAGCATTATGAAAAGGATCTCCGCATTATGAAAAGGGTCTCAGCATTATGAAAAGGGTCTCCGCATTATGAAAAGGGTCTCCGCATTATGAAAAGGGTCTCCGCATTATGAAAAGGGTCTCCGCATTATGAAAAGGGTCTCCGCATTATGAAAAGGGTCTCCGCATTATGAAAAGGATCTCCGCATTATGAAAAGGGTCTCAGCATTATGAAAAGGGTCTCCGCATTATGAAAAGGATCTCCGCATTATGAAAAGGATCTCCGCATTATGAAAAGGGTCTCCGCATTATGAAAAGGGTCTCCGCATTATGAAAAGGATCTCCGCATTATGAAAAGGGTCTCTGCATTATGAAAAGGGCCTCAGCATTATGAAAAGGGTCTCCGCATTATGAAAAGGGCCTCAGCATTATGAAAAGGATCTCCGCATTATGAAAAGGGTTTCAGCATTATGAAAAGGGTCTCCGCATTATGAAAAGGGCCTCCGCATTATGAAAAGGGTCTCTGCATTATGAAAAGGATCTCAGCATTATGAAAAGGGCCTCCGCATTATGAAAAGGGTCTCTGCATTATGAAAAGGATCTCCGCATTATGAAAAGGGCCTCCGCATTATGAAAAGGGTCTCCGCATTATGAAAAGGGCCTCCGCATTATGAAAAGGGCCTCCGCATTATGAAAAGGGCCTCCGCATTATGAAAAGGATCTCAGCATTATGAAAAGGGTCTCAGCATTATGAAAAGGGCCTCAGCATTATGAAAAGGGTCTCTGCATTATGAAAAGGGTCTCCGCATTATGAAAAGGGCCTCAGCATTATGAAAAGGGTCTCAGCATTATGAAAAGGGTCTCTGCATTATGAAAAGGATCTCCGCATTATGAAAAGGATCTCCGCATTATGAAAAGGATCTCCGCATTATGAAAAGGGTCTCTGCATTATGAAAAGGGTCTCTGCATTATGAAAAGGGCCTCCGCATTATGAAAAGGGTCTCCGCATTATGAAAAGGATCTCCGCATTATGAAAAGGGCCTCCGCATTATGAAAAGGGTCTCTGCATTATGAAAAGGGTCTCAGCATTATGAAAAGGGTCTCAGCATTATGAAAAGGGCCTCCGCATTATGAAAAGGATCTCCGCATTATGAAAAGGGCCTCCGCATTATGAAAAGGGTCTCTGCATTATGAAAAGGGTCTCCGCATTATGAAAAGGGCCTCAGCATTATGAAAAGGGTCTCAGCATTATGAAAAGGGTCTCTGCATTATGAAAAGGGCCTCAGCATTATGAAAAGGGTCTCTGCATTATGAAAAGGGTCTCTGCATTATGAAAAGGGTCTCTGCATTATGAAAAGGGCCTCAGCATTATGAAAAGGGTCTCTGCATTATGAAAAGGGTCTCTGCATTATGAAAAGGGTCTCTGCATTATGAAAAGGGTCTCTGCATCATGAAAAGGGTCTCTGCATTATGAAAAGGGTCTCAGCATTATGAAAAGGGCCTCAGCATTATGAAAAGGGTCTCCGCATTATGAAAAGGGTCTCTGCATTATGAAAAGGGTCTCCGCATTATGAAAAGGGTCTCTGCATTATGAAAAGGGTCTCCGCATTATGAAAAGGGTCTCTGCATCATGAAAAGGGCCTCTGCACTAACAGTGGACATACTTCGTGTCTGAATCTGACCATAGCTTTCTTAACTGTCCTCTGTCCACTTTGCATCCTGTGTGATTGACAATTGGAGACAGGCACTCTGAGCTCCACCTTGCAGGAGGAAAAGAACACGAGGCTCATGGGAAAGCTGGCTGCCATGGAGCACCAGCAGGTGAGCGATCCATTCAGTATCTACACACTGGGGTCACATCACTTTAAATCTGTCCATCCATAGTGAATGTGTGTTTGTATGTAACATACTTTCTCTATTTTCTTTCATTTCCTCTTTCCCCTCACCTCTCAACTCATGGTGTCTTCTTTACCCAAATGGCTCGGCAGCAGGTGGAGCAGATGCTGAAGGAGCTGACGGACAGTAACAACAACCTGGCCTATGAGAAAGGGAAGCTACAGGTAAGGACTTTATGCATAAAACCAGTGATGGAAGAAGTACCCAATTGTCATACTTGAGTAAAAGTTAAGATACTACTTGAGTAAAAGTCTAAAAGTATTTGGTTTAAATATACTTAAGTATTAATAGTAAATGTAATTGCTAAAATATACATTTTTATCAAAAGTAAAAGTATAAATAATGTCAAATTCCTTATATTAAGCAAACCATGATTTTCTTGTTTCTTTAATTTACGGAGAGCCAGGGGCACACTCCAACACTCGGATATAATTTACAAATGAAGCATGTGTGTTTAGTGAGTCTGCCAGATCAGAGGCAGTAGGGATGACCAGGGATGTTCTCTTGATAATTGCGTGAATAGGACCATTTTCCTTTTTTGCTAATCTTTCAAAATGTGTCAGGGAAAATATATGGAGTGAAGGTAAAGTAGTCAAAAATATAAATGAGTAATTTACAGATAACCAGAGACTGCGGTGTCAGTCAGAGACGAGGCTCTGAGGGACAGCCAGACACTGAGGGGACAACTGGACACACTGCAGGAGCAGCATGGGGACAACGTCAAAGGGCTAGTAAAATGGTTACCCAACCTGGGTCCTGGAGAGCTACAGGGTTTATGCATGCTTTTGTTCCAGCCCAGCACTATCTCACCTGATTCTGTTCTTTGTGTTTGTCCTGTAGCTGTGTGAGCTGGAGAGCTGGCTAGGTGTGTCTCGTCAGGGTGGGGGCAGTGTGGCTCAGACCCTGGAGAATATTTTGGTCTCCCACTCCCGTCTGCAACACAACACTGAGTCTGTACAGAAGGAGGTGGGGTGACGAGAGCAGGAGCTAGCCTCACTCAGGAGAGATGGGTAGGTGTGTGTCTGTCTGTTGTTCATGTATATATGGGTGTATATTTGAACAACCAATGTATTTGTCAGACTGCAGCGTCAGAGAGTGATTCAGAGGCTACAGGCAGAGGTGGAGAAGCTCAAAGAAAAACTAAATGGTAACTACAGCCATTAATGAGTCATCAACACACATATACCCACAAACAGCTCTTAGCTTTTAATAGTCATATTAGTTTACAAAGATACATTTGATTCTCTAGCTGGAACCCTTGCATAAGGCCCTGGATGTGGCAAGGCTGGACAACAAGAAACTAGCCCAGAGTTTGGAGCAGGTTGTGTTGGCCAACGGCCCTCTGCAGGCCAACCTAGACCGAGCCAGAGACCCCAGAACACCATCACACAGAGGTAACTAACAAGGACTAATGTGGATAGTGGGGGTTTATTTTAGTGTGGTTTAATTATGTGAAAGCGTACATGGTTACTTAGCATGAATGTGACATTTATGTCTAAATTCTGCATGTCTATCAGAGAGACGGAGCTGGCTGAGGCCAGAACAGAGATTGGTCGATGATCAGAGCATCTGGAATCTATAAAGCGTCAGATAAGGAAAGAGAGGGACTCTGTGAAGAGGTTGTCACAGAGAGAAATCTCAGAGGTACTGCACTCTCTCTCACACTCCATCATCAGTCAGAACTCTGAAGTATCATCCGGCCTCTTTTCTCATCACTCTTTATTTCTGTCTTTCCCTTCTATTTATGTGTCTCTCTCTTTCTCTTCAGTTGAGAAAAGCTCTTGAGGACTTGTCATCCAGGTCAGCTGACGTCTCCAGGGCAAATCGGGAGCTGCGGGAGAAGATGTCTGAGTTGGAGAAAGTGGTGTCCAATTGGAAAGCCCGTCTCAGAGATCAGAAGACACAGCTCAAGCAACACCTGGATAACAGAGACACTCTGGGCAACTCTCAGATAATAGAAGTATCTACAACACTGTCTAATATATCAATTCAAAGTTCGTTGGTCACGTACACACTTTAGCAGATGTTATAGGGGATGCAGTGAAATGCTTATGTTACTAGCTCCTAACAATGAAGTAAAATGTCAAACACAAATAGTCAACAACAAAAAAGTGAGTGCACACAGTTCATCATGCAAATACAACAGAAAGGTGCTTTCCTCTCGTATCCCTTTATCAACTCTCACTTATAATCCCATGAGTCTGCAATCCTCTCAGCTTTTAATGCATTCTTTGTTTGTTGTTTCAGTGGTACTTCTTTACCACAGTTCTCCCAAAGTGACTCCATTAAACTCAATGAAAGATAGACTCTAGAGTACTAGGAAGTGCTAAAATCACTGAGTGACTAGTATGTCTTAACTGCCTGTGAAATTCAGAGAATTTTCCAATCCGTAGGAGTAGGAATTACAGCTATTCATTAACTTATCAAATATTTAAGTCCTCACACCCTCTGAGAAAGCCTCTTAGATCTAAAAGCACTATCGGGTAAATGTTTGGTTCTCTAGAGGGGGTTTAAAGACCTGAGAATTTTCTCTGTTGCAGGCACAGACTATTCACATTTTTCAGGGAAGGATATTTCTAATAAAAAGGAGGTATTGAGTAAATTTGCTGTACAAAAATCTCTTTGTAATGGCGATTTAAAGTCCTCCACCAAAGTTAACAACGACGTGCAGAACTGTAGCTGGAAAAACATCATCAAGGCTGGAACCATCCAATTTTATATTTTTGAAGTACGGTCACGACTTTGCCCTGAGCAATTTATAAGCACACACCTTATTGAAACCTCTTGGTGGGAATGTTAAGCACAGTTATGTGAACCAAATAACTTTGTCAGACACTTTATGAAAATTGCCTGAGGTGTTTGTCTCAATGGGGTTATTCTGTGTCTTGTCAAAGAGAGTGGTGTTGTCTTACAGACAGTTACCCAGCGGCTATGGGGATGTGTATCTGAACAGGATGAGAGCGGTGTTGTCTTACAGACAGTTACCCAGCGGCTATGGGGATGTGTATCTGAACAGGGGATGAGAGTGGTGTTGTCTTACAGACAGTTACCCAGCGGCTATGGGGATGTGTATCTGAACAGGATGAGAGCGGTGTTGTCTTACAGACAGTTACCCAGCGGCTATGGGGATGTGTATCTGAACAGGGGATGAGAGTGGTGTTGTCTTACAGACAGTTACGCAGCGGCTATGGGGATGTGTATCTGAACAGGATGAGAGAGGTGTTGTCTTACAGACAGTTACCCAGCGGCTATGGGGATGTGTATCTGAACAGGATGAGAGCGGTGTTGTCTTACAGACAGTTACCCAGCGGCTATGGGGATGTGTATCTGAACAGGGGATGAGAGAGGTGTTGTCTTACAGACAGTTACCCAGCGGCTATGGGGATGTGTATCTGAACAGGATGAGAGCGGTGTTGTCTTACAGACAGTTACCCAGCGGCTATGGGGATGTGTATCTGAACAGGGGATGAGAGAGGTGTTGTCTTACAGACAGTTACCCAGCGGCTATGGGGATGTGTATCTGAACAGGATGAGAGCGGTGTTGTCTTACAGACAGTTACCCAGCGGCTATGGGGATGTGTATCTGAACAGGGGATAAGAGTGGTGTTGTCTTACAGACAGTTACCCAGCGGCTATGGGGATGTGTATCTGAACAGGGGATAAGAGTGGTGTTGTCTTACAGACAGTTACCCAGCGGCTATGGGGATGTGTATCTGAACAGGGGATGAGAGAGGTGTTGTCTTACAGACAGTTACCCAGCGGCTATGGGGATGTGTATCTGAACAGGATGAGAGTGGTGTTGTCTTACAGACAGTTACCCAGCGGCTATAGGGATGTGTATCTGAACAGGATGAGAGAGGTGTTGTCTTACAGACAGTTACCCAGCGGCTATGGGGATGTGTATCTGAACAGGATGAGAGAGGTGTTGTCTTACAGACAGTTACCCAGCGGCTATGGGGATGTGTATCTGAACAGGATGAGAGCGGTGTTGTCTTACAGACAGTTACCCAGCGGCTATGGGGATGTGTATCTGAACAGGGGATGAGATAGGTGTTGTCTTACAGACAGTTACCCAGCGGCTATGGGGATGTGTATCTGAACAGGGGATAAGAGTGGTGTTGTCTTACAGACAGTTACCCAGCGGCTATGGGGATGTGTATCTGAACAGGGGATGAGAGAGGTGTTGTCTTACAGACAGTTACCCAGCGGCTATGGGGATGTGTATCTGAACAGGATGAGAGTGGTGTTGTCTTACAGACAGTTACCCAGCGGCTATGGGGATGTGTATCTGAGCAGGGGATGAGAGTGGTGTTGTCTTACAGACAGTTACCCAGCGGCTATGGGGATGTGTATCTGAACAGGATGAGAGAGGTGTTGTCTTACAGACAGTTACCCAGCGGCTATGGGGATGTGTATCTGAACAGGATGAGAGAGGTGTTGTCTTACAGACAGTTACCCAGCGGCTATGGGGATGTGTATCTGAACAGGATGAGAGCGGTGTTGTCTTACAGACAGTTACCCAGCGGCTTTGGGGATGTGTATCTGAACAGGATGAGAGAGGTGTTGTCTTACAGACAGTTACCCAGCGGCTATGGGGATGTGTATCTGAACAGGATGAGAGAGGTGTTGTCTTACAGACAGTTACCCAGCGGCTATAGGGATGTGTATCTGAACAGGATGAGAGCGGTGTTGTCTTACAGACAGTTACCCAGCGGCTATAGGGATGTGTATCTGAACAGGATGAGAGTGGTGTTGTCTTACAAACAGTTACCCAGCGGCTATGGGGATGTGTATCTGAGCAGGGGATGAGAGAGGTGTTGTCTTACAGACAGTTACCCAGCGGCTATGGGGATGTGTATCTGAACAGGATGAGAGAGGTGTTGTCTTACAGACAGTTACCCAGCGGCTATGGGGATGTGTATCTGAACAGGATGAGAGCGGTGTTGTCTTACAGACAGTTACCCAGCGGCTATGGGGATGTGTATCTGAACAGGATGAGAGAGGTGTTGTCTTACAGACAGTTACGCAGCGGCTATGGGGATGTGTATCTGAACAGGGGATGAGAGAGGTGTTGTCTTACAGACAGTTACCCAGCGGCTATGGGGATGTGTATCTGAACAGGGGATGAGAGCGGTGTTGTCTTACAGACAGTTACCCAGCGGCTATGGGGATGTGTATCTGAACAGGGGATGAGAGAGGTGTTGTCTTACAGACAGTTACCCAGCGGCTATGGGGATGTGTATCTGAACAGGGGATGAGAGAGGTGTTGTCTTACAGACAGTTACCCAGCGGCTATGGGGATGTGTATCTGAACAGGATGAGAGCGGTGTTGTCTTACAGACAGTTACCCAGCGGCTATGGGGATGTGTATCTGAACAGGATGAGAGCGGTGTTGTCTTATAGACAGTTACCCAGCGGCTATGGGGATGTGTATCTGAACAGGATGAGAGCGGTGTTGTCTTACAGACAGTTACCCAGCGGCTATGGGGATGTGTATCTGAACAGGATGAGAGAGGTGTTGTCTTATAGACAGTTACCCAGCGGCTATGGGGATGTGTATCTGAACAGGATGAGAGTGTTGTTGTCTTATAGACAGTTACCCAGCGGCTATGGGGATGTGTATCTGAACAGGATGAGAGCGGTGTTGTCTTACAGACAGTTACCCAGCGGCTATGGGGATGTGTATCTGAACAGGATGAGAGCGGTGTTGTCTTACAGACAGTTACCCAGCGGCTATGGGGATGTGTATCTGAACAGGATGAGAGCGGTGTTGTCTTACAGACAGTTACCCAGCGGCTATGTGGATGTGTATCTGAACAGGGGATGAGAGCGGTGTTGTCTTACAGACAGTTAGCCAGCGGCTATGGGGATGTGTATCTGAACAGGATGAGAGTGGTGTTGTCTTACAGACAGTTACCCAGCGGCTATGGGGATGTGTATCTGAACAGGATGAGAGTGGTGTTGTCTTACAGACAGTTACCCAGCGGCTATGGGGATGTGTATCTGAACAGGGGATGAGAGTGGTGTTGTCTTACAGACAGTTACCCAGCGGCTATGGGGATGTGTATCTGAACAGGATGAGAGCGGTGTTGTCTTACAGACAGTTACCCAGCGGCTATGTGGATGTGTATCTGAACAGGGGATGAGAGGGTGTTGTCTTACAGACAGTTACCCAGCGGCTATGGGGATGTGTATCTGAACAGGGGATGAGAGTGGTGTTGTCTTACAGACAGTTACCCAGCGGCTATGGGGATGTGTATCTGAACAGGGGATAAGAGTGGTGTTGTCTTACAGACAGTTACCCAGCGGCTATGGGGATGTGTATCTGATCAGGGGATAAGAGTGGTGTTGTCTTACAGACAGTTACCCAGCGGCTATGGGGATGTGTATCTGAACAGGGGATAAGAGTGGTGTTGTCTTACAGACAGTTACCCAGCGGCTATGGGGATGTGTATCTGAACAGGGGATAAGAGTGGTGTTGTCTTACAGACAGTTACCCAGCGGCTATGGGGATGTGTATCTGAACAGGGGATGAGAGTGGTGTTGTCTTACAGACAGTTACCCAGCGGCTATGGGGATGTGTATCTGAACAGGGGATAAGAGTGGTGTTGTCTTACAGACAGTTACCCAGCGGCTATGGGGATGTGTATCTGAACAGGGATAAGAGTGGTGTTGTCTTACAGACAGTTACCCAGCGGCTATGGGGATGTGTATCTGAACAGGGGATGAGAGTGGTGTTGTCTTACAGACAGTTACCCAGCGGCTATGGGGATGTGTATCTGAACAGGGGATGAGAGTGGTGTTGTCTTACAGACAGTTACCCAGCGGCTTTGGGGATGTGTATCTGAGCAGGGGATGAGAGTGGTGTTGTCTTATAGACAGTTACCCAGCGGCTATGGGGATGTGTATCTGAACAGGATGAGAGTGGTGTTGTCTTACAGACAGTTACCCAGCGGCTATGGGGATGTGTATCTGAGCAGGGGATGAGAGTGGTGTTGTCTTATAGACAGTTACCCAGCGGCTATGGGGATGTGTATCTGAACAGGATGAGAGTGGTGTTGTCTTACAGACAGTTACCCAGCGGCTATGGGGATGTGTATCTGAACAGGATGAGAGTGGTGTTGTCTTACAGACAGTTACCCAGCGGCTATGGGGATGTGTATCTGAGCAGGGGATGAGAGTGGTGTTGTCTTATAGACAGTTACCCAGCGGCTATGGGGATGTGTATCTGAACAGGATGAGAGTGGTGTTGTCTTACAGACAGTTACCCAGCGGCTATGGGGATGTGTATCTGAACAGGATGAGAGTGGTGTTGTCTTACAGACAGTTACCCAGCGGCTATGGGGATGTGTATCTGAGCAAGGGATGAGAGAGGTGTTGTCTTACAGACAGTTACCCAGCGGCTATGGGGATGTGTATCTGAACAGGATGAGAGAGGTGTTGTCTTACAGACAGTTACCCAGCGGCTATGGGGATGTGTATCTGAGCAGGGGATGAGAGCGGTGTTGTCTTACAGACAGTTACCCAGCGGCTATGGGGATGTGTATCTGAGCAGGGGATGAGAGCGGTGTTGTCTTACAGACAGTTACCCAGCGGCTATGTGGATGTGTATCTGAACAGGGGATGAGAGCGGTGTTGTCTTACAGACAGTTACCCAGCGGCTATGGGGATGTGTATCTGAACAGGATGAGAGTGGTGTTGTCTTACAGACAGTTACCCAGCGGCTATGGGGATGTGTATCTGAACAGGATGAGAGTGGTGTTGTCTTACAGACAGTTACCCAGCGGCTATGGGGATGTGTATCTGAACAGGGGATGAGAGTGGTGTTGTCTTACAGACAGTTACCCAGCGGCTATGGGGATGTGTATCTGAACAGGATGAGAGCGGTGTTGTCTTACAGACAGTTACCCAGCGGCTATGTGGATGTGTATCTGAACAGGGGATGAGAGAGGTGTTGTCTTACAGACAGTTACCCAGCGGCTATGGGGATGTGTATCTGAACAGGGGATGAGAGTGGTGTTGTCTTACAGACAGTTACCCAGCGGCTATGGGGATGTGTATCTGAACAGGGGATAAGAGTGGTGTTGTCTTACAGACAGTTACCCAGCGGCTATGGGGATGTGTATCTGATCAGGGGATAAGAGTGGTGTTGTCTTACAGACAGTTACCCAGCGGCTATGGGGATGTGTATCTGAACAGGGGATAAGAGTGGTGTTGTCTTACAGACAGTTACCCAGCGGCTATGGGGATGTGTATCTGAACAGGGGATAAGAGTGGTGTTGTCTTACAGACAGTTACCCAGCGGCTATGGGGATGTGTATCTGAACAGGGGATGAGAGTGGTGTTGTCTTACAGACAGTTACCCAGCGGCTATGGGGATGTGTATCTGAACAGGGGATAAGAGTGGTGTTGTCTTACAGACAGTTACCCAGCGGCTATGGGGATGTGTATCTGAACAGGGGATAAGAGTGGTGTTGTCTTACAGACAGTTACCCAGCGGCTATGGGGATGTGTATCTGAACAGGGGATGAGAGTGGTGTTGTCTTACAGACAGTTACCCAGCGGCTATGGGGATGTGTATCTGAACAGGGGATGAGAGTGGTGTTGTCTTACAGACAGTTACCCAGCGGCTTTGGGGATGTGTATCTGAGCAGGGGATGAGAGTGGTGTTGTCTTATAGACAGTTACCCAGCGGCTATGGGGATGTGTATCTGAACAGGATGAGAGTGGTGTTGTCTTACAGACAGTTACCCAGCGGCTATGGGGATGTGTATCTGAGCAGGGGATGAGAGTGGTGTTGTCTTATAGACAGTTACCCAGCGGCTATGGGGATGTGTATCTGAACAGGATGAGAGTGGTGTTGTCTTACAGACAGTTACCCAGCGGCTATGGGGATGTGTATCTGAACAGGATGAGAGTGGTGTTGTCTTACAGACAGTTACCCAGCGGCTATGGGGATGTGTATCTGAGCAGGGGATGAGAGTGGTGTTGTCTTATAGACAGTTACCCAGCGGCTATGGGGATGTGTATCTGAACAGGATGAGAGTGGTGTTGTCTTACAGACAGTTACCCAGCGGCTATGGGGATGTGTATCTGAACAGGATGAGAGTGGTGTTGTCTTACAGACAGTTACCCAGCGGCTATGGGGATGTGTATCTGAGCAAGGGATGAGAGAGGTGTTGTCTTACAGACAGTTACCCAGCGGCTATGGGGATGTGTATCTGAACAGGATGAGAGAGGTGTTGTCTTACAGACAGTTACCCAGCGGCTATGGGGATGTGTATCTGAGCAGGGGATGAGAGCGGTGTTGTCTTACAGACAGTTACCCAGCGGCTATGGGGATGTGTATCTGAGCAGGGGATGAGAGCGGTGTTGTCTTACAGACAGTTACCCAGCGGCTATGGGGATGTGTATCTGAACAGGATGAGAGTGGTTCCGGACGTAGACGCATAAGTTCTCTATTTTATTCTTGTCATGTTCCAGACTCTGTGTGATAGCAGCCCTCCAGAACCACCAGAGTGGGAGAGATGGAGATCCACCATGCAATGCTGGGAGACCAAGAGCAAGCTGGCTTGCATCGCAAGTGGATACAAACCTGGTGGGCTAACACACTTACACACACAACAAGATGTGCAAGACACACACACACAACTACTGGACCAAGTTACATGGAGAAACCAGCCCCTCACAGTGATCCCATTTATTTATTTAAAACATTGAACACCAAGAAATATGAGACAGCAGCCACATATATGAGACAGCAGCCACATATATGAGACAGCAGCCACATATATGAGACAGCAGCCACATATATGAGACAGCAGCCACATATATGAGACAGCAGCCACATATATGACATGGCAGCTGAATGCTGAGAACTGTGTGTGATGTCATCTTTTTATCTCAGTCTTAACTGTAAAGCTGGTTTTGAACATGCTGTTTTCAGAAAAAGAACTGTACAATTAGAACTTATACATATATTGTTCTTAATTTTAGATTCTTTATACAAAATTATAATATTTTTTATATCACTGTACAAATAAATGTGTTTTCTTTTTTTTTCTCTGTCTTGACTGGAGACACAGTTTGTGTGTACAGCATGTAGATGATTTGTTATGACCGTGGAATATCAGTCATATTGATCCTTCCTTTGAAAGCTTCTTGGCTATGCAGACCAGGCCAGGGGCATTCATCAGAGTTCATCAGCGAGAGTATGTGCTGTATCAAGGAAGGCCCCGGAGTTAACATAATCCAATAGGAAGGGCTCCGAGTCCATAATGTCAAATCGAAATGACTCTCAGTTAAAGTTGTTCAACAGGACCATGTTTCCATCTTAGAAACACAGTCTTCTTGATAAAGAATCTATACTCTAGGGTGTGACAGTGAGACATGGGGTTGTGAGGAGTTTGGAGTATCCGGTGCATCGAGAAGCATAGTTCACCATGATGTACACTAAGGTAGGAGTAGAGGGGTTAAGGGTTTAGACGGACTAATCCATGATGTTCCATCACTATTCTTTGGCACTTTGGCCGCTGGACACACACTTAGCTACAAATCCTGAGCAAAAGGTCACTATGGATTCCACTCTCATTAGAAAAGGGACCTTCAAAACCGTACAAACACACACATACTCACAGTAACACCATTCCAATGATGTCCACAAGGCCAAGGCCAGACAAGAAACAACAGTCAAGACGAACAAGGACTCCACAGTGGAGACCACTTCTTTGTTCAGCCACTTGAGGGCAGCATGGCAGCACGGTGTCCACTATTTACCTCATAGAAAAGACTCACAAAAACATTGGCAACACACTGATCCCAGTGAGTACAGTCCATACTGGCCACTGTCATTCAGGCAGTACAATCCCCATTCCCAATCCCTTCTACACAAAGTTCTTGATAACACCAACTCTGAACCTGTTGCATTAAATTGGATTTAATAACACTTGACTACTGTCAAAAGTGATTCAAATAATTATAATGAATTGACATCACACAACTTAAAACCAAAAAGGTAATCCCATCTGTTGTAAAAAATAGATGTATACTACAAATATATAATGATATGCTTAAATGAGTGCTTGACTTTTAAATAGGTACAGGTACTCAAATAGGTGCAGGTACTCATGTTGGTGTAAGAGCTCCACAATACTTTGAGCTAATATTCTATAAGAGAATCAGGAGCTCAAGCAGTAGAAAATTTGAGGTGCTGGTACTCTGCTCTGGGGAGCTCCTGCCCAAGTCAAGCACTGGATGTCTACATGAGTAGACAGTGAAGTGATCATGGTTTTGCCTGGTGGTGATGACATTATTTGCTTGCAAATTCTGTGATAATAGGAAAAGGTAGTCCCAGGATTGAGATGGAAGTAAACGTGAAACTGAACATAATGTATGATAGGTTGGTTAGAAGAGTTTAGTCCAGGTCACAGGTAAGTTCTAGTTGTTGGTGGGTGGTGAAGTTCAGAGGTCAGTGTTGAGGGGTCACCATACAGAACATTTGTCGACAGGGTGCATGGGGGAACCCTTTGGACAGTGGAACACTCGGGCAAACTCATCAAACTGGGACACGCTGCCAATCACCCTGCAGAGGTAGAGGGGATAGAGAGAGAACGGTCCAATCGGAGAGGGGAGTCATATTAGGTATGGCCTGTGATAGGCTGATGCACATCAGGGAAGTGAGGAAGTGTATGTACCTGTAATGTTCTGGTGCGTGCTTGTCAGTCAGTAGCTGCAGGTATATGGACTGAGACCGTCTCTTCATACACCAGTTCTAATAGGAGAGAGGAGACAGCAGTAAAGACCATAAAAATATTATCTTTACTCCAACTAAAAATAAAAAGATTCCCAAGACTAACAACAGTCTGTACATAGTTGTTTGTGTACCTGTGCGAAGGCGATGAAGAGTAGTTGTTCATGTGTGTATTTGAGTCCAGGGAGAGGTCTTTCTGGACCATGTTCTCTGATCCACTTCTGATATGCCTGGAGAGTGGGAGAGAGTGTAACAGAGGATTGGAGAGATGGATGGAGAGAGAGATATATGAGATTTGAGACCTGGGCTTACAAACATACTGTAGCTTGTCATTAGTCCACAGAGATAGTGATTGAGGGCTCTATTTAATCTGTAACACTGAAGAGGATTCTGCTATATAAATGCAATATATAAATGTTAAGGTCATTTCCGATCTAGCCGGCATGCAGCGTTTACCGTGAATGCAGTCTTCGCTAGAGCAGGAACATTTCTTTAAAATGTAAATCACGCTGTAAAGCTGATCTTCCGTGATGCTGATTGAATAGAGCCCTGACAGATGGTAATCAATATTGATTGACAGCTAGCACAGCCTATTGGATGATTTCACTCACAAAGTAAGACAGTTTAAGGCCTCCCATATCTGCTATATTCTCCCCCAGAGTCAGACGGCCATTCACCTACAGACACACAGGGGAAAGATACCATTGCAACTCCCATTACAGGTGTGTGTGAGTGTCTAGTAAGCAGTGTAACAAGGTATGCTATGCACCCACCCGCTGGTTGTAGACCGTGAAGTTGTCGTAGAGTTTGACGATGCACTCTGCTTTCTTCTGAAACTTCTTGTATGACTCCTCCGTCCACCACTGCTTCAGGTTGCCATAGCGATCATACTGGCCCCCTAAGAGAAAGATTACACAATTTAGCATGGTGGTCACTATTCAGCCATGCTGCAAGGTACAGTTGTTGGCTATAACCTTTTACTCTCTTAAGTCATTTGACTGATTTCATTGGTTGGGTTAAGGGGAGGCGGGACTTCCATACCTTGCAGCATGGTCTGATAGTGACGACCCACTTAGATGGGGGGCAAGAGGCTTGAGTTAGGATGACCAATGTGGACAAAAGACATGAACCCCTTATTCAGAACTGATATTACACTGACATTACAGTTTTACTACTGTTAGGCTATCACTGGTCATGCCCCATTGGATTTAACATTTTTCTAGGACACGTGTAAGACAAAGAAGCGTTCTCTCACCCCAGTCATCATATCCATGTGTCAGCTCATGACCAATGATGGCTCCTATTCCTCCATAGTTCAGAGATCTAGAGGGATAAGGGAGAGAGGGGATGAGCTACTAATCACTTAGCATATGAGGACAACAGCTTAATGTATTTATAATAACACAAACTGAAACTTTTTATCAGCCTGCAGTTCTAACCCCTGTCCTGAAGGGGACAGTAGAATGTTACATGAATCATAATCTGACCCATTGAAATCTTACCTAACTCTGTTAATAACTGAATAGAGGGAGAGTTCTGGCCACCTCTCCTTGACCTGGGTGGGTGTAGTCTGGCAGACCATGCAGATGGAGACTGATGCGATGCAGGGACTGCCAGAGGCCTGAGGCTATCCACATGACCAAGTCTGAAAATGACTTTCTGACAGGACGTCGATAACCTGCTGAGAGTTGCCCTCCAAACCTGAATAAACTAACTGGCTGAGTGAGGCTTCATTACCTGGGGCCTGATAGCAGCGCTGGACTAGCCTCAGTCTTCATGGCAGGTTAGGGCTACTGCAGTAATAACTCCAGGGAAAGGTACCACGATCACGCACACACATCTAATATCATATTCCATTCATCAGTATGCATGGGTGGATGCAGCGGTCGTTTATGTGGAGTGGTAGTGATCACTTCTAATGGAATAAGTATGTGAATAAATAATACCGTGCTGTGGGGGTTCAGGGTTGCAGTATAGCTGTGATTGTGTTGTGATCATTAAGGGAGAGGAGAATGGTTTGGAGGTAGAATACGAAAGGTAATGTAAGGGGAAAGTAATGGTGTATAGGGATTGTCCTGGACAACTACAGTACAGCGGGTGCAGACTTTTATTCCAGCGTAGTAGGCTACTAACTAACGCACTTGAAACAACCAATCAATGTCTTGATTAGCAGTTGATTAGTTGAATGACTTTGAAATGTTCAGTTGTACTCACTGTGGAAACTCGGGGTCGTACAGCGTGGGCTGAAGGATTCCAGCGGGAAATACTACAAGTAAAGAAAGAGATGAGAGCAGAAGATAAAGAGTCGGGTAGATAGAGGGAGAGAAAGGGAGGGAGGGAGAGAGGTAGGGTAAAAAATGAGCTCTTGTGGCTGATGGCTGTGTTTGTCTGGCTCTCTCTGTCCTCTGCTGCCTGCTCTGTAACTCACCATTGATTTTTCTGTGAGGTAAATTTGATCCACGAGGCAGACGCAGACACCAATAGAGGCCAACATTGGTGGACAAGTGAGGGGAGATGACAAAGTGTGTGTGGGGTGGAGGAAAGTGAGGGGGGCCGGTGTAAGTAAGTGAATGCAGAATACGTGGGTTAGGGCGTGTGGGTGCCTCATCACATGGATGGACCAGAAAGAAGAAGAGGGAGTGTGTTATCTTGAATATACTGAGAGCATTGCTGTGCATTGGGATCACACACTGACTCACCCATTTGATTCTTGTTTGGGAGATAGTAGGCATTGAGGGCCTGAGGGGGAAGGAGCCACCTGAGAGGGAAACAGTCAATCAGGGGTTTATTAATCCTACATTCACGAAACATCTTCAAACAACAAGAGACACAGACCCTTCTCAAGTGTCACAGGCAATTTATCTCAAAACGAGATATTTTAAGGTGAAATCATTCAATATTTTGTCCAATATTGAGAGTTCCTGTCTGCACAAGAAAACAGTCCCTTCATCATAATCTTTTTAAATCCAGACACATTGATTTGTGGAAATTTCCCAAATGAATAACTTTGAAATTCAGAGATGCCCCTGTTCTGGTGGGAAAGACAAATGGCCCTACGGCAGCTGAGAGATGGGGACACGGATGGAGGCACGAGGACATGTTTTCTCTGCAGAGGGAGATAAGAATCATGAAAGGAGTGTATTTGTGATAAAGGAGGAAGACATGATTTGGCAGTACAGGGTGGAGGGCTTCAGCTTGTTTGGACACAAAATCAGTTTTGAGTTCTGTCCTAGGAGCACATTTTAAACAGTCACACAAAAGACAAGCTTATGGTATCTTCAATCACTTCTATTACTCTTGTCATAAAATGTCATGTTTTGTGTCAAGAGGTACATATCATTTTGAATCTGTGTGTAGTTGTGTTTAGTTGTGTTATTGTGACACTGAACATCTGGAGCAGTTGAAAGCATCACTCACGCAGTCTTGTCCACCTGCTTGTGGATCTTCTTGACAGACATCTTGATGTTAAACTTGATGCTGTTGAGGATGTTTTTGAAATAGGTATTTTCATCCACATCAAACTGGATAACAAATAACAGGGATGGAGAGAGAGTCAATGAGAGCAATAGGGGGAGAGAGAGTACGTCTGTGAGGGAGTAAAAGTTTGACATTTTTAAACGTTTTTTTTAGGGGGTGGATCAGCTTTAATATTGCGGATAGATTGTCACTTCCATCAATGTAATTGTCTACATCATTTCCAGTCCCCCATATATTTTGGGGATAAATATATATTTATATACAGTACTGTGCAAAAGTTTTAGGCAGGTGTGAACATGCTGTAAAGTAAGAATGCTTTCAAAAATAGACATGTTAATAGATTATATTTATCAATTGAGTAAATGCAAAGTGAGTGGACAGAAGAAAAATCTAAATCAAATCCATATTTGGTGTGACCACCGTTTGCCTTCAAAACAGCATACATTCTTGTAGGTACACTTGCACAAAGTCAGGGATTTGTAGGCATATAGTCAGGTGTCTGATTAAACAATTATACCAAACAGGTGCTAATGATTATCAATTCAATATGTAGGTTGAAACAATCATTAACGTAAACAGAAACAGCTGTGTAGGAGTTATAAAACTGGGTGAGGAACAGCCAAACTCAGCTAACAAGGTGAGGATGCTGAAGACTGTTTACTGTCAAAAGTCATACACCTTGGCAAGACTGAGCACAGCAACAAGACACAAGGTAGTTATACTGCATCAGCAAGGTCTCTCCCAGGCAGAAATGTCAAGGCAGATAGGGGTTCCAGATGTGCTGTCCAAGCTCTTTTGAAGAAGCACAAAGAAACGGGCAACGTTGAGGACCGTAGACACAGTGGTCGGCCAAGGAAACTTACTGCAGCAGATGAAAGACACGTCGTGCTTACTTTCCTTTGCAATCGGGAGATGTCCAGCAGTGCCATCAGCTCAGAATTGGCAGAAAACAGTGGGACCCTGGTACACCCATCTACTGTCCAGAGAAGTCTGGTCAGAAGTGGCCTTCATGGAAGTCTTGCGGCCAAAAGGCCTTACCTCCGACGTGGAAACAAGGCCAAGTGACTCAACTATGCATGAAAACACAGGAACTGGGGTGCAGAAAATGGCAGCAGGTGCATCGGAAGGCAGTAGCAGAAGGCAGTTTGTTCGCCAAAGGGCTGGAGAGGGATACACAAATGAGTGTCTGCAGGCAACAGTGAAGCATAGTGGAAGTTCCGTGCAAGTTTGGGGCTGCATTTCTGCAAATGGAGTTGGGGATTTGGTCAGAATGAATGGTCTCCTCAATGCTGAGAAGTACAGGCAGATACTTATCCATCATGCAATACCATCAGGGAGGCATCTGATTGGCCCCTAATTTATTCTGCAGCATGACAATGACCCCAAACATACAGCGAAAGTTATTAAGAACTATCTTCAGCGTAAAGAAGAACAAGTAGTCCTGGAAGTGATGGTATGGCCCCCACAGAGCCCTGATCTCAACATCATCGAGTCTGTCTGGGATTACATGAAGAGAGAGAAGCACCTGAGGCTGCCTAAGTCCACAGAGGAAATGTGGTTAGTTCTCCAAGATGTTTGGGCCAACCTACCTGCCGAGTTCCTTCAAAAATTGTGTGCAAGTGAATATAGACGATTTGACGTTGATTTTTCTTCTGTTCAGTCACTTTGCATTTTGTTAATTGATAAATATAAACTATTAACATTTCTGTTTTTTAAAACATTCTTTCTCAGCATTTTTTCACACCTGCCTAAAACGTTTGCACAGTACTGTATATACATACATACACAAACCTACGTACATATATATATATATATAAACATGCATACATATACACATATTTTTAGAATATGCCTTCCTTTATTATTCCCCAAACCCTACCACCCCTCCCCCAACTGGAGTAAACTAATAAACAATAACACTTAGGCTTCTACTTCCTACTTACATACTATACACATTTTACAGACACAATCTATTTTACAATGGTTATATTTGGTTTGTTTATAGTTTTGGCCTTCCTCTATTTCTTATGTCCATCCAGTTTGATTTCTATTTGCCATATATTTGAAACTGTGCTATTTCACAAAAGTAAAAGTTGTCTCACCCCGTACTCCTGGTCTATGAGCTCTGGTTTGAGGAGGAAGTCTGGATAGCCTGTCATCACCATCATATGCTGCAGCTGAGAGATGGAAGGGATAAAAGGGTCAGAGAAACAAGAGGGGGAGAGAAAGAGAGAGTGAAAGAGAAGAGGGGGAGTGAAAAATAGACTGCAAATATTTAGCTGCCTTATCCTTCATAGACCACACACACATGAGCAGACTGTTATAACGGGATTATACTGGAGACGTGCTCTAAAAGGATCAAGACCTTATATTCTGAAATTATTAGACAACATTCTCAGATAGGGATTTAATAAACAGTATTAGACAACATTCTCAGATAGGGATTTAATAAACCAGTATTAGACAACATTCTCAGATAGGGATTTATTAAACAGTATCAGACAACATTCTCAGATAGGGATTTAATAAACCAGTATTAGACAACATTCTCAGATAGGGATTTAATAAACCAGTATTAGACAACATTCTCAGATAGGGATTTAATAAACAGTATCAGACAACATTCTCAGATAGGGATTTAATAAACCAGTATTAGACAACATTCTCAGATAGGGATTTAATAAACCAGTATTAGACAACATTCTCAGATAGGGATTTAATAAACCAGTATTAGACAACATTCTCAGATAGGGATTTATTAAACAGTATCAGACAACATTCTCAGATAGGGATTTAATAAAACAGTATCAGACAACATTCTCAGATAGGGATTTAATAAAACAGTATTAGACAACATTCTCAGATAGGGATTTAATAAACAGTATTAGACAACATTCTCAGATAGGGATTTAATAAACAGTATTAGACAACATTCTCAGATAGGGATTTAATAAACAGTATTAGACAACATTCTCAGATAGGGATTTAATAAACAGTATTAGACAACATTCTCAGATAGGGATTTAATAAACAGTATTAGACAACATTCTCAGATAGGGATTTAATAAACAGTATTAGACAACATTCTCAGATAGGGATTTAATAAACAGTATTAGACAACATTCTCAGATAGGGATTTAATAAACAGTATTAGACAGATAGGGATTTAATAAAACAGTATCAGACAACATTCTCAGATAGGGATTTAATAAAACAGTATTAGACAACATTCTCAGATAGGGATTTAATAAACAGTATTAGACAACATTCTCAGATAGGGATTTAATAAACCAGTATTAGACAACATTCTCAGATAGGGATTTAATAAAACAGTATCAGACAACATTCTCAGATAGGGATTTAATAAAACAGTATTAGACAACATTCTCAGATAGGGATTTAATAAACAGTATTAGACAACATTCTCAGATAGGGATTTAATAAACAGTATTAGACAACATTCTCAGATAGGGATTTAATAAATCAGTATTAGACAACATTCTCAGATAGGGATTTAATAAACCAGTATTAGACAACATTCTCAGATAGGGATTTAATAAACAGTATTAGACAACATTCTCAGATAGGGATTTAATAAACAGTATTAGACAACATTTTCAGATAGGGATTTAATAAACCAGTATTAGACAACATTCTCAGATAGGGATTTAATAAACCAGTATTAGACAACATTCTCAGATAGGGATTTAATAAACAGTATTAGACAACATTCTCAGATAGGGATTTAATAAACCAGTATTAGACAACATTCTCAGATAGGGATTTAATAAACCAGTATTAGACAACATTCTCAGATAGGGATTTAATAAACAGTATTAGACAACATTCTCATATAGGGATTTAATAAACCAGTATTAGACAACATTCTCAGATAGGGATTTAATAAACAGTATTAGACAACATTCTCAGATAGGGATTTAATAAATCAGTATTAGACAACATTCTCAGATAGGGATTTAATAAACCAGTATTAGACAACATTCTCAGATAGGGATTTAATAAACAGTATTAGACAACATTCTCAGATAGGGATTTAATAAACAGTATTAGACAACATTTTCAGATAGGGATTTAATAAACCAGTATTAGACAACATTCTCAGATAGGGATTTAATAAACCAGTATTAGACAACATTCTCAGATAGGGATTTAATAAACAGTATTAGACAACATTCTCAGATAGGGATTTAATAAACCAGTATTAGACAACATTCTCAGATAGGGATTTAATAAACCAGTATTAGACAACATTCTCAGATAGGGATTTAATAAACAGTATTAGACAACATTCTCATATAGGGATTTAATAAACCAGTATTAGACAACATTCTCAGATAGGGATTTAATAAACAGTATTAGACAACATTCTCAGATAGGGATTTAATAAACCAGTATTAGACAACATTCTCAGATAGGGATTTAATAAACAGTATTAGACAACATTCTCAGATAGGGATTTAATAAACCAGTATTAGACAACATTCTCAGATAGGGATTTAATAAACCAGTATTAGACAACATTCTCAGATAGGGATTTAATAAACAGTATTAGACAACATTCTCAGATAGGGATTTATTAAACCAGTATTAGACTGATCCAGAATAAAATAACCCCTGCTTTCATCCTAAATGGTAATACAGCAGGCCTACAGTATATTTTTGGTTATATATAAGGCAGTGTGGAATCCTGACCTTGGCCCTGGCTGCCTCCTTGGTCACCTCATCCATCCAGTCCAGCTCCTGCAGCCGGAGGTCCAGTGAGTGCTTTATGTCCTCTACCAGCTCCTGTACCTGTGGGAAGATAATATGGGTTGGAGGTTAGAGGTGAGTTGTCAAAAGGTTCCATTGGGAGTGGGCCAGAGAGATAGCTATATTGTGTACGCCCAACGCCCAACGCCAAATAGACACTTCGCCCCTAGGCACTTTTCATAGATCTGAAACTGAAAGGATGGGTTAGCTGTCATATGTAGGAAATTCCAACATAAAATGCCTATGGCTAGGTTGTGGGGTTGAGGCTAGGTTGGCATTGAACACAACAGAGGGGGAGAGAGGGGTGAGACAGAAGGAGGAATAGAGGATGAAGAGGCTTAAATAAAGAGAAAGGTCAGAGGGGTTAGAGATGCCATTGGAAACCACATCCCCTAGAATGAAGAAGACAATATATAGAGGCAGACTAGAAAAGAGAGGGTTAAGGTGTGACGATGGAGAGAGAGAGAGACATTTTCAAATCTACTTCACCAAACAATTACAGAAAGTAACAAAGAAAGAGAGACAGTCAGAGACAGAGGGACAGAGATAGAAGCCGCCCTACGTTGGCCCTGCTGTGAGGAGAGATGAATAAATAGAGAGACAGAGATAGAAGCTGCCCTACCTTGGCCCTGCTGTGAGGAGAGATGTAGAAACAGAAGGACAGAGATAGAAGCTGCCCTACGTTGGCCCTGCTGTGAGGAGAGATGTAGAAACAGAAGGACAGCGATAGAAGCTGCCCTACCTTGGCCCTGCTGTGAAGGAGAGATGTAGAAACAGAAGGACAGAGATAGAAGCTGCCCTACCTTGGCCCTGCTGTGAAGGAGAGATGAAGAAATAGAGAGACAGAGATAGAAGCTGCCCTACCTTGGCCCTGCTTTGAGGAGAGATGTAGAAACGGAAGGACAGAGATCGAACCTGCCCTACCTTGGCCCTGCTGTGAAGGAGAGATGTAGAAACAGAAGGACAGAGATAGAAGCTGTCCTACCTTGGCCCTGCTGTGAAGGAGAGATGTAGAAACAGAAGGACAGAGATAGAAGCTGCCCTACCTTGGCCCTGCTGTGAAGGAGAGATGTAGAAACAGAAGGACAGAAATAGAAGCTGCCCTACCTTGGCCCTGCTGTGAGGAGAGATGTAGAAACAGAAGGACAGAGATAGAAGCTGTCCTACCTTGGCCCTGCTGTGAAGGAGAGATGTAGAAACAGAAGGACAGAGATAGAAGCTGTCCTACCTTGGCCCTGCTGTGAAGGAGAGATGTAGAAACAGAAGGACAGAGATAGAAGCTGCCCTACCTTGGCCCTGCTGTGAGAGGAGAAGTGTTGCTTGACGAAGAGTGCTCCCAGGGCCATGCCAAAGTGTTTGTTAGCCTGGGTGAGACACAGCATCCCCAGCTCCAGCTGACGCTCCGTACCATCAATCTCCCGGGAGAACTCATGGATGGTGCTTCGGAACGCCGTGGACAGGTGTTCACTGAGAGCTGCTACAATCCGCCACAGCATGTAGTTATGGAGAACCCTGGCAAGAGAGGGAGGAGGTAGAGAGAAGGGGGAAACGATGAGTTTTAGTTTTTAACAAGCCTTTTTTGTATAATAAAGGAGTGCCCCTACAGAGATTCAATGTAGAATCCTCTGATAAAAGAGAGAAGCAAAAAATATAGAAGGGGGAAGACAGAAAAGGTGGACAGAGAGAGGGAGGGGGGGGGGAGTAAAGCAAAGGAGATACAAGCAGGTTAGAGAAGAGGAGAGAGACCGAGAGTATCGGTGGGGGGAAGAGAGGAGAGATGGACAGCAAATGAAAAGAGTCCAAGAGTGACTCAGACGAGTAGAAGTAAAAAAATAAATAAAAAAATGTGTATATCATTCATGTATTCAAATGTTATTTTCTCTTCTCAATAAAGTAAAGTTGTATTTAATGCGTTGAGGGATCTCACAGAATGAACATACCATTCTGTCCTCAGGACAACTGGCCCTGTCTCCTACTGCGAGACTCTTTGCTCCACGTGAAACGCTTTCTGTTTTCTGTTTTCTGTTTTTACACGCTGCATATTAAATACTAATGGCTTTGGCAAGGCAGCCCCAGTGTCTCGCCAACAAAGCACTTCTGAAGTGAAATTAATTGAGAAGAGAGAGGGAGAGCGAGGAGGAGGGAGGGAGGAAGGAAGAAGAAGACTCAGTGTCCTTGTTCATTTATACCTCTTATAATCAGTACAGATCAGTATGTTGTAGGTGTGGCAGCTTCGCTTGGCTTTGTGTGTGTGTGTTTGAGTTTGTTTACATGGTTGAATAAAAACACCTGTTTATTCATTTGTTGCAGATGACTTGTTTGCAAGGGGCATAGCTAGAGTATGTGTGTGTGTGTGTCAAAATCTAATCCCAGATAGAGTTGGTGCGTGGGGTGGTGGGAAGATTTAGGAGACCTGTGAGATTAGATGGAAATAGCTTTAGGAAAATGTATTCTAATGATCAAACAATAGCCCTGAATCACAATGGGATGGGAATTAAAAATCATGAGAAGCCTGGATTGTAATGGAGCCCATTATTAAGACAGAATACAATGTCCATCCAGAATACCTGCAGACATTACCTTCTGTAATAATGGTCGTACAGCTTCTACCCACAGTCTAACATCACTATTCACACAAACGCACACAACCACATTCATACACACTTCTCATTGAGGTGAGGGTGAGTGATAGAGTGACAGACGGATGAGCAGAGAGAAAGGAGGGAATGATAGGGAGAGGAGGAGAGGTTGTAAAGAGACACTGGTGTTGTCATTAATGTTTCAGCCTCATTGGACATCAGCTCATCTGGTTAATGGGATTGGAGGCAGTTGTCTGGGTCTTGTCAATAGAACCCAGCAACATGGGGGGAGAGAAGGGAGGGAGGAGGAGGGTGGGGGAGAGAAGGGAGGGAGGAGGAGGGTGGGGGAGAGAAGTGAGGGAGAAGTGAGGGTGGAGGAGAGAGAGTGAGGAAGGGAGAAGAAGGAGGGTGGAGGAGAGAAGGGAGGGAGGGTGGGGAGGGAGAAGGGAGGGTGGAGGGAGAAGGGAGGGTGGGGGAGAGAAGGAGGGAGAAGGAGGGTGGGGAGAGAAGGGAGGGAGAAGGAGGGTGGGGAGAAGGAGGGAGAAGGAGGGTGAGGGAAGTGAGGGAGGGAGGGTGGGGGAGAGAAGGGAGGGAGAAGGAGGGTGGGGGAAAGAAGGGAGGGAGAAGGAGGGAGGGGAGAGAAGGAGGGAGAAGGAGGGTGGGGAGAGAAGGGAGGGAGAAGGAGGGTGGGGGAGAGAAGGGAGGGAGAAGGAGGGTGGGGGAGAGAAGGGAGGGAGAAGGAGGGTGGGGGAAAGAAGGGAGGGAGAAGGAGGGAGGGGAGAGAAGGGAGGGAGAAGGAGGGTGGGGAGAGAAGGGAGGGAGAAGGAGGGTGGGGGAGAGAAGGGAGGGAGAAGGAGGGTGGGGGAAAGAAGGGAGGAGAAGGAGGGGGGGGGGAGAAGGGAGGGAGAAGGAGGGTGGGGAGAGAAGGGAGGGAGAAGGAGGGTGGGGGAGAGAAGGGAGGGAGAAGGAGGGGGGGGAGAGAAGGGAGGGAGAAGGAGGGTGGGAAGAGAAGGGAGGGTGGAGGAGAGAAGGGAGGGTGGAGGAGAGAAGGGAGGGAGAAGGAGGGTGGGGAGAGAAGGAGGTAGAAGGAGGGTGGGGGAGAGAAGGGAGGGAGAAGGAGGGTGGGGGAGAGGGAGAAGGAGGGAAGAGAAGGAGAGTGGGGGAGAGAAGGGAGGGTGGGGGAGAGAAGGAGGGAGAAGGAGGGTGGGGGAGAGAAGGAGGTAGAAGGGAGGGTGGGGGGGGGAGAAGGGAGGGAGAAGGAGGGTGGGGAAGAAGGGAGGGAGGGAGGGTGGGGGAGGAGAGGAGAAGGAGGGTGGGGGAGAGAAGGGAGGGAGAAGGAGGGTGGGGGAGAGAGGAGAAGAGGTAGAAGGAGGGAGGGGGGTGAGAAGGGAGGGAGAAGGAGGGTGGAGGAGAGAAGGGAGGGAGAAGGAGGGTGGGGGAGAGAAGGAGTGAGAAGGAGGGTGGGGAGAGAAGGGAGGGAAGGAGGGTGGGGGAGAGAAGGGAGGGAGAAGGAGGGTGGGGGAGAGAAGGGAGGTAGAAGGAGGGTGGGGAGAAGTGAGGTAGAAGGGAGGGTGGAGGAGAGAAGGAGGGGGGAGAAGGAGGGGGGGGAGGGGAGGGAGAAGGAGGGTGGGGAGGGAGAAGGAGGGGTGGGGGGAGAGAAGGGAGGGAGAAGGAGGGTGGGGAGAGAAGGGAGGGAGAAGGAGGGTGGGGAGAAAAGGGAGGAGAAGGAGGGTGGAGGAGAGAAGGAGGAGAAGGAGGGTGGAGGAGAGAAGAAGGAGGGTGGTGGAGAGAAGGAGGGTGGGGGAGAAAAGGGAGGGAGAAGGAGGGAAGGAGGGTGGAGGAGAGAGGGAGGGAGGGAGAAGGAGGGAAGGAGGGGAGGAGAGAAGGAGGAAAAGGAGGGTGGAGGAGAGAAGGAGGGAGAAGGAGGGTGGGGAGAGAAGGGAGGGAAAAGGAGGGTGGAGGAGAGAAGGGAGGGAGAAGGAGGGTGGAGGAGAGAAGGGAGGGAGAAGGAGGGTGGGGGAGAGAAGGGAGGGAAAAGGAGGGTGGGGAGGAGGAGAAAGGAGGGAGAATAGGGAGAAGGAGGAGAGAAGGGAGGGAGAATGAGGGTGGGGAGAGAAGGGAGGGAGAAGGAGGGTGGGGGGGAGAAGGGAGGGTGGGGGAGAGAAGGAGGGTGGGGGAGAAAAGGAGGGAGAAGGAGGGTGGAGGAGAGAAGGAGGAGAAGGAGGGTGGAGAAGGGAGAGAAGGAGGAAGAAAGGAGGGTGGAGGAGAGAAGTGAGGAGAAGGAGGGTGGAGGAGAGAAGGGAGGGAGAAGGAGGGTGGGGGAGAGAAGGGAGGGAGGGAGAATGAGGGTGGAGGAGAGAAGGGAGGAGAATAGGGAGAAGGAGGGTGGAGGAGAGAGAGGGGGTGGGGGAGGAGAAGGAGGGTGGGGAGAAGAAGGGAGGGAGAATGAGGGTGGAGAGAAGAGAGGGAGGGTGGGGAAAATGAGGTTGGAGGAGAGAGGGAGGAGGAGGAAAAGGAGGGTGGAGGAGAGAAGGGAGGGGGAAGGAGGGTGGAGGAGAGAAGGGAGGGAGAAGGAGGGTGGGGGAGAGAAGGGAGGGAGAAGGAGGGTGGGAAGAGAAGGGAGGGTGGAGGAAGGGTGGGGGAGAGAAGGGAGGGAGAAGGAGGGTGGGGAGAGAAGGGAGGGAGAAGGAGGGTGGGGAAGAGAAGGGAGGGTGGAGGAGAGAAGGGAGGGAGGAGGAGAGAAGGGAGGGAGAAGGAGGGTGGGGGAGAGAAGGGAGGGAGAAGGAGGGTGGGGGAGAGAAGGGAGGGAGAAGGAGGGTGGGGGAGAGAAGGAGGGAGAAGGAGGGTGGGGGAGAGAAGGGAGGGAGAAGGAGGGTGGGGGAGAAGAGAGGAGAAGGAGGGTGAGGGAGAAGGAGGGTGGGGAGAGAAGGGAGGGAAAAGGAGGGTAGAAGGAGGGTGGGGGAGAGAAGGGAGGGAGAAGGAGGGTGGAGAAGAGGGAAGGGAGGGTGGAGGAGAGAAGGGAGGGTGGGGGAGAGAAGGGAGGGAGAAGGAGGGTGGGGAGAGAAGGAGGGAGAAGGAGGGTGGGGGAGAGAAGGGAGGAGAAGGAGGGTGGAGGAGAGAAGGGAGGGAGAAGGAGGGTGGGGGAGAGAAGTGAGGAGAAGGAGGGTGGGGAGAGAAGGAGGGTGGGGTGGAGAGAGAAGGAGAGGGAGAAGGAGGGTGGGGAGAGAAGGAGGTAGAAGGAGGGTGGGGAGAGGGAGTGAGGGAGAAGGAGGGTGGAGGAGAGAAGGGAGGGAGAAGGAGGGTGGAGGAGAGAAGGGAGGGAGAAGGAGGGTGGGGGAGAGAAGGGAGGGAGAAGGAGGGTGGGGGGGAGAAGGGAGGGAGAAGGAGGGTGGGGGAGAAAAGGGAGGGAGAAGGAGGGTGGAGGAGAGAAGGGATGGAGAAGGAGGGTGGAGGAGAGGGAAGGAGGGGAGGAGAGAGAAGGGAGGGGGAGGGGAGAAGGGAGGGAGAAGGAGGGTGGAGGAGAGAAGGAGGGTGGGGGAGAAAAGGGAGGGAGAAGGAGGGTGGAGGAGAGAAGGGAGGGAGAAGGAGGGTGGAGGAGAGAAGGGAGGGAGAAGGAGGGTGGAGGAGAGAAGGAGGGAGAAGGAGGGTGGAGGAGGAGAGAAGGAGGGTGGGGAAGGGGGAAAAGGAGGGTGGAGGAGAGAAGGGAGGGAGAAGGAGGGTGGAGGAGAGAAGGGAGGGAGAAGGAGGGTGGAGGAGAGAAGGGAGGAAAAGGAGGGTGGAGGAGAGAAGGGAGGGAGAATAAGGGTGGAGGAGAGAAGGGAGGGAGAAGGAGGGTGGAGGAGAGAAGGGAGGGAGAATGAGGGTGGGGGAGAGAAGGGAGGGTGGGGGAGAGAAGGAGGGTGGGGGAGAAGGGAGGGAGAAGGAGGGTGGAGGAGAGAAGGGAGGGAGAAGGAGGGTGGAGGAGAGAAGGGAGGGAGAAGGAGGGTGGAGGAGAGAAGGGAGGGAGAAGGAGGGTGGAGGAGAGAAGGGAGGGAGAAGGAGGGTGGGGGAGAGAGAAGGGAGGGAGAAGGAGGGTGGAGGAGAGAAGGGAGGGAGAAGGAGGGTGGAGGAGAGAAGGGAGGGAGAAGGAGGGTGGGGAGAGAAGGGAGGGAGAATGAGGGTGGAGGAGAGAAGGGAGGGAAAATGAGGGTGGAGGAGAGAAGGGAGGGAAAAGGAGGGTGGAGGAGAGAAGGGAGGGGGAAGGAGGGTGGAGGAGAGAAGGGAGGGAGAAGGAGGGTGGGGGAGAGAAGGGAGGGAGAAGGAGGGTGGAGGAGAGAAGGGAGGGAGAAGGAGGGTGGAGGGAGAGAAGGGAGGGAAAATGGGGGGGAGGAGAGAAGGGAGGGAGAAGGAGGGTGGAGGAGAGAAGGGTGAGGAGAAGGAGGGTGGAGGAGAGAAGGGAGGGAGAAGGAGGGTGGAGGAGAGAAGGGACGAAAGGGTGAGGGTGGAGGAGAGAGAAGGAGGAAAAGGAGGGTGGAGGGAGAGAAGGGAGGGAGAAGGAGGGTGGAGGAGAGAGAGGGAGGGAGAAGGAGGGTGGAGGAGAAGGGAGGGAAGGGGTGGAGAAAAAGGAGGGTGGAGGAGAGAAGGGTGGGAGAAGGAGGGTGGAGGAGAGAAGGGAGGGAGAAGGAGGGTGGAGGAGAGAAGGGAGGGAGAAGGAGGGTGGAGGAGAGAAGGGAGGGAGAAGGAGGGTGGAGGAGAGAAGGGAGGGTGGGGAGAGAAGGGAGGGAGAAGGAGGGTGGGGGAGAGAAAGGAGTGAGAGAGAAAGCGAAAGAGAGAGAGATGGGACGGGACTACACAGGGTTTACAAATGAATATGTGCAAGCAAATAACTAGAGAATTAAACTGAGGGTGACAGAAAGAAGAAGCCCACACATAAAGGAGGCCTTGCAAAAGGTGTAAGTGTGTGTGGAATTGCTTCTCCACTCTCCCTCTGACTGTGGGGCTCTGCCACATGGATCTGAACTGTCTGAATGACAGGAGGGGAACACATTTTTTAAAAACATTTTTATTTTACCTTTACTAGGCAAGTCAATTAGAACAAATTCATATTTTCAATGACGGCCTAGGAACAGTGGGTTAATAACTGCCTTGTTCAGGGGTAGAACAACAGATTTTCACCTTGTCAGCTCAGGGATTCGATCTTGCAACCTTTCGGTTACTAGTCCAACTCTCTAACCACATACTGTTCTTGTGTTCTAGTTCTAGTGTCTGTGTGTTTTCTTTTCTTTCACTGTCTGTCACTCTTTTGCCACTCAGCAGGTTGAGAAGCTCAGTGAGTTCTCACTGCGAGAACAGACTAAGACTGTATGCATTCCTGCAAGTGTGTCTATGAGTGAGTGTGTGTGTCCGCCCGCCCCCCTCTCTCCAGGCAGTATGTGGTGTGAGTGACAGTAACCCACGGTGGAGGCCACAGCCCAGCGTGTCCAGAGCCCAGACAAAGACCTGTTTCTGGGCTGCATTAGTGGCCTCTCAGCTCTGCTGCTCCATAAAGCAGACAGATGTACGGCTGGCCTCCGTCAAACACCTCTGTCACAGCCTCACCCCCTGCCTGGCCCAAATGTGACTGTGTGTGTCCTAAAGAGGTGTGTGTGTCCTAAAGAGGTGTGTGTGTGTCCTAAAGAGGTGTGTGTGTGTGTGTCCTAAAGAGGTGTGTGTGTGTCCTAAAGAGGTGTGTGTGTGTCTGTTAGAGGAAATTATGGTTGAAATGACTAATTATGTATACATTCCAATCAGAACTGACTAGTCCAAATGCTATAATGTACTGTACATGTGAATGTGCTCTCTTGCTCCCATTCCCAATTGTATATAATGTAGTCAGGAGTTTAGTAACAATGAAGGTCTGTTCCTTAGTTCATACTTTTGTACAATCTCCAGGTGGTAGGAACGGCCCATCTCCAGGCTGTCTAGAATGTTGATTCATACTGACTGGCCTTGACTTCGTGCTGATAACGCGAAGGCTCGAGAGCGAGAGGGCCACTCTACTTGTGAAATAGATAGAAACGTTTAGAAAACGCTGATGTCATTTTCAGTTTATAACCTGTGGAAATATGTGTTTGTGGTTAGTACTCACTTGAATTAAACACTGTTTACCTGGCTTTTAAGACTGGTCTCGATCTACTTCATGCATAATTAATGAACTTACACCTCATTAATGAACTAGAAACGAGTGCGAATTTGGTTTTGGCTACAAAATACATAGGAATTTAGAATTCCTCTATCAATTGGTCCTTCGATGTCGGATCTAAATACCTCTCCCTGTTGTCTGGAGGTAGTACGCTGAAAATCGTACACGGACTCGTTTTTGACTCGTTTTACTAAAGACCTGACCTCTGAATTGAGGATAAAATTAAAACAGGCCTGCGTATTATCACGGAGTACAGGGAGGGTGACTAGAACGAACAGTGCTTATCCCAGTCGGCAGCAGGTAAAGTAGCCTTTATTCTCGAATTTGGGAGGGATTATTTAGGATATTTCTTGATTAAAATGTTATTTGATCAATAATAGGTGCTTGAATATTCTGAACAAATCAAATGGGTTTCTACTGGGGGTATTAACCAAAATCGATTGAAAGGAAGCAGGTCCGAAAGTGACCTGTGGTAAGGTGCGCTACCATCAAATAAACTAGAGCTTAATAAAGCCTGGTCTTGCAAGCCAGAAGGTTATTAAGGAGTGATATAGTTCGCATTGGAGAATTAGGACGCTTGTTCCGTACAAATAGGATGGCCAATATTTCAAAAGACATACCTAAATAAAGATACATTAGGCTTGGTGAGAAGGCTGGGTAATTCTAGGCGAACAGAATAATTGAACCTGTACAATGCTGAAAGAAATTCATATCAAATGATAAGTGATTAGTCTAGAGTAGTGAGATTTGAGAAATTAACGTTGAAAGTCCCAAAAGGAATATCCTATGGGTGAAATGTGATGTCCGATCAAAAGTCTTCTATGGACGCGGTTCACAGGCTGGAAAATACATACGGATTATTTTTAAAGGAACACACATAGTCAGACAGAATAATAACTAGAAGTAACTAAGTAACGGTAAATTACAAATTTATAGAACTGCATGCACATAGAATTTAAAAATTATATAGAAAGGCATAGATAAGTGATTAGATACCATAGCTACAAGGGAACGGCAAGGATTTAGAATGGGTGGGAATGCTTCAAAGAAAGCCCCGGAACTAACGGGAGACGAGCGTTACATGGAACAGAGAGACAGGAGAAACATCGATTTCGGTCTAAGATGGAGAAAAAAATACGATTTTGATGGCCGTCTAAATGTAGAAAAGCTGGAATCCCTTATAAAACAGATACATAAGGAATGTGGTAATAATGTGAAAAAGCAGAATAAACAGGGGTTATACACAGCAAAAAAGAGAATGGGACGCGCTGAAAAAGAGGTTAAATCTAACAAGGTTCGAGAGGCACTACCCACCGCTCCCGCAGATAGAGAAGTTAACCAATTGGGTGGGCGTGAGGGTAACAAACTATATCTTCCTCGATTATACCAACAATGCAGAGATGATCCAGTCGACGAATTGGTGATTATAAGAATACGGCTGCTGGAGCAACCTGTGAAATTACCACCCAAGTATGTGGATCCCGCTGAAGCCGAGAGAGGTATAATGGAGTTAGAGAAGGAAATAAAGTCGAGAAAAATGAATAAGGTGAGTCAAAAGAAAAATACAAGATGTTTTAATTGTAACAAAATTGGACATTTCGCCTGGGAGTGTAACACTCGTCAACAGGTTGAAAAAAATCGTCAACAGGTTGTAATTTAACTGTGGGGAAGTCAGAGGCGACAATTGAGTAAAGAAAGAGAAGGTTCAGATACAAAGGGAGCGAGATTAACGAGAATTCTAACTGAGGGAAAACTTTGGGCGTTTAAATTTGGGCTATTTTCTGTTGTCTAGATGTCAGAGTAACAAATACAGATAACTGTAAAAATGGGTATATTTGCGGAGAGTCTCAGTCCAATTCATAGCGCTGGTAGTATAGTGGCGAGCGCAACAGTCTCACCAACGGTAATCCACGGTTCGGTTCCCGGCCGAGGCGTTTAACTAAAATTGATTTTAGATCGTAATTGACCTATTTGCATGTTTTGCCTGAAGAATACGGTCGCCAGTGTTTGCAAAAGATATAACTGAACGGATATTATGTGTTCTAGATAGAATTGAAAAAATAAGTCATTAAAAATAATGGCGAGACAATTTCGATGTAAAACACTATTTCGCCCAAAATGATCTGGTGGAAGAATGTATTGAGATGGGAGTCGTATTTAAATAAATGTATCATAGAAGAGAGAGTTACCTAAAGTTAAATGGAGGGGATAACGGAGAGATACGATACAATTTCGGGCTATCCGGACGTTATAGCTATTTATGAATCGATTGACATATGAGAAGTTTAACACAAAACATGGTACGTTTAAATGTTAGGGTATATATAGTAAGTTGAGAAGTTTGGTTGGGTTTACTCTGATGATTAGAATTTAAAACTGAACTCAATCTGAATAGGGAATATATATTTTACAAAGGCAGGCAGATTTGTGGCTATAGCCAGCAACGGAATTGCTAGACACTCAATGGGGCTATATAGTGCAACGCTTTGGACTATAAATTAGGTAAGAATAGTTTAATCGTAAAAAGTTGTGATTGTTTTTCCGAGTATTGATTTTTGGTGAAGGTAACGCCAGTGAATTTGAACAAAAACTAACGTATTCTAAAAATTATCTGTTTTCCATTCTCATTGCGGGGAACAAATAAAATGTCTTATCTTAAAGGGACAGTGCACGTCAATCACAGTGGTTTGAGTGTATGACAGTGGAAAAATATTGTGGGACGACAATTCGAAGATAGAAAAATAAGTTACATGATACATCAAGAGATTTAAAACAAACGATGTGAAGGGATTATCAGAATTATTGGTTGTCGTTGTAGGAGTAAAAGTTTGGGTTATGGGGATTTCCCTGTTCCCAGAGACAAGGTATTTTAAAGGTGTACACTCACTAATGCTAGTATGAGTTTTTAATTAGACAAGTGAATAACGTATTGGAAATAGAGTTGTAATTAAAATACTAAGTCAAAGACGAGACAGTTACTTAGAGCAAAATGGATTCTAAATGATAACAAAGAGACACTTACGATTTATGCCCATCGAAAGGTTTTTATAAAATTAGCGAATTTAGAGATGTTGGTTGGGGTGGTAAATTATAATTCAGGATTTGAACAGATGTGATAAATTAGGTTTGGTTAATCGAACAAGAATTATTTACAATTCATTTGAAGTCGCTACGAATTGGCAGGTTGAGCGCTTGATGATGACACTAGCGAGGCACTTTTGTCACCAGGGACAACGGAGCAAATCGTATGTCTGTTAGTGTGTGTATCGATGTTTCGAGTAACTTTTCAGAAGTTGATATAAAAGTGTTTTGTTTATTTGTTTACTGGTTATGGTCAATTTTAGGGTTTGATTTAACTTAGTTGAACCCTGTGTTCTGGCGTGTTTAGGTAGAATTCTTTGTTCCGGGACGGATGGGAGTTACCCAAAATAAGTCAATAAAAGGAGCCATGGGAGAAAGCGAATGCATATTTATTAAATATCGGGGATTAAATTACGGATTTCTTACACTGAGAAATGTATCGGGTTAATTGTATCTAAGGGTAACATGTTCATTTAAGTAAACATATACATTGACGGTGTTGGAAACTTATGATTAATGATTTTAGTTAAAGGGGAATCATCATTAGGTTTTAGTTATAGTTCACTTATTGAGTTTCTGAATCGAAGTAGCATAGTGAATGCTAGTTATTTGTGTGGTGTCTCACTTTTAGAAACCTCCTGGGATTATAATTTTGGGGAGAGTGGGGGAGAGAGCAGCCATAAACGACCAAATTGAAAAAGGTCTGCAAATATATACACATAAAACAATTGTTAGAACTATTTGTTTTAGTGCAAAGGTATTTTAAAGAGGCACGCTCACATATGGAACCTTATGAGTTTTTATTTTTATGGGTTTTAATTACACAGGTGACTATTTCTATTGTAAGGATAAAGGGTTCTTTATGTCTAATATGGTATGACCATTTGACCTTATCGTGACTGTCTTCTGAGGTCTGATCAGCCTCGGGGGACAGTCATTTGTATAATGAATGTGGTCATATTGAGTTACTAGTTTTAAGGTAAATTCATTAGAAATTAAGCAGTTTTGGTTGAGGGGTTAGAATTACTGTTTGAACCGCAAATGAGAAAGTGGTTCAGGATTCTGTTTTTACAACATTAGCTGTGAAGTTGTTGAATGGGCTATTAGGGATTTGGATATTGTGACAGAGAGAAAGTCATATTTATCATTGAGAATAAATAGGGGAAGATAACATATTTTGAGCCAACAGGGCAGGGAAGAAATTGAGATATTTTTGTTTGGTTTTAACACCTGTGTACGGGAGTGCCAAAAGACGGGAGACATTACCTGTGTAATGGGGGAGGGTGTCTGTATGGGGATTACATGATAACCAACATGGGACAGTTCTGGGATTGGAGAAGAGGATATCCTTATAGCATAGGGGATCCCACAAAGGTGGATAGGTTTTCCATGATATGGGGGAAACCTGGGAGCACTGTTGAACTTTGTAAAGGTGATGAAATCCTACTAACCATCAAAACTATTAAGCTCTCTGATGCAGGCACTTACACCCTCGGACTACAAAGGACCGGGACAGACACGATGGGTGTGTTTTCTATTAAGGTACTGCCAAAACCAGAGGTCCCAGACGAACCAGGGCCAGACACACTCCTCTACCACCCCTGGACCAAACCTGCCACCACTGTGTTAAACATCCCATTCAGGTAATTAATGTTAGACTATTCAGCTATTGATCAATTAGGCACTGAGACTGGTTTTGATGGTAGGGACAATTTGTGGCTGTTTTATACAGAATAGACTTGCTTTGGATATGCTTCTTGCCAGTCAGGGGGGCGTCTGCAAGATGTTCGGTGAACAGTGTTGCACGTATATTCCTAATCCAGTCCCGATGGTAGTATATCTAAGGCCCTTAATGGGCTTGATGCACTATCTGCTGAGATGAGGACCATGGCGGGGGTGGAGGAGTCTGGACTGTTCTCTTGGTTGGGAGCCTGGTTAGGTAAGTACACTGGTATGGTGGTTACTGGATTTCTGACCCTAATTCTTGTATTTTTGTTATTGATGTGTTGTGCTGCTTGCATCATACCGTGTTTTAAGAAGTCTGTTACAGATGTGGTGAAGGCTTCAGGCATGATGCCTTTGCTTGATGCTCCAGTTGGAGATGCTGATACTGAATCATGCTTTCAGGGGAGGATGAGACTGACTGAGGATGACCCATGTATGTTTGTTCTCCCTGTTGTGAAGGGTGGCATGGTGCCCACCTGGTGCAGGATAGGAGTAGCTGAGAGGACCAGATGGGTTATAATAATGCTTCGCTCTGCTTTACTCTGTTTTCCATGACCAAAGTTTTATTCCACACTTTGCAACACATATTAAATCCATGTTATTGTCAGATAGAATACTGAGGGTCCCCAAGGAGAGGGCTTGGTAGTGTAGGAAGGATTTGTAATATGGTTAGCATTTATGTGAATTTGTTTGATTATTATAAGTTTTAAATAGTATTAAATTTAACAGGAATATAGGACATCTGTGATGATTTAGGATTATTGTTAGGATTAAGATAGATTGGACATGTGGAAAATGAAAGGGGCGCTCATACATGATAATGTCAGAAGAGAAGGATAATATACTAATCTTACCTAAGTCATTATTTAGAGTAGGTAAGGTTGTTACCTGGGCAGAGCCAGGTAACAAAGGGGGGATGAGTAAATAGTGTTCTCGGATAGGATGTGACCTACGGGATAATTAACTAATAATCTTATTTTTTTTAGCTAATAAACAGAACAAATGAGAAACTGTTTATTAACCAAACCGTATGTCAAAAGTGTTATGCCCAGCAGGAGAACTACAGAAGGAGGTGGCACACGAGATTCAACCAGGAGACTGGGTCTGGGTCCAATCACTAAAGAAAAAACTGGAAGCAGCCTCGGTGGGAGGGACCATTCCAAGTACTACTGGTGACTGCCTTCGCTGTGAGATTAGCCGAAAGAGCTACCTGGGTGCATATCACACATTGTAAGAGGGTAAGGCACACAAACACTGTCGAACAATCACAGGAGTAAGAGAGGAACCGTGACCCATATGGAACGGGGGTCAAACTCCTTCTGAAGATTCCCTATACCCGACCTTTCCCCAGCTGTGAGCGTTCATAGAAGTGAAGTGATGGCTTGGCCTCTGGCTGTTGATATGTTCTCGGGGAGAGGGTGGGGCTTCACGTGTGCGCTGACCGTCCTGAGCTGTTTTATTGTGGTGGCCATATTCCTGATTCCCCATGATCCCCCGGAGAATGCCAAAGAGGATAACTTGACTCAAGTGCTAGATGAGGGAAATGGGATGTTACCAAAGCTTCTCAAAAGGTCACTGAAGCAAAACAGTAAGGAAGTGAGGGTGGAATTGGGCAAGGACCTCTCAGTAGAATTTTGTGTAGACCAATTGGGGTCATTCACTCCTTGGCAGTCTAGAACCATGGGACTCTATGGGAAGTATTTGTGTAAATCACCGTGTAATTCGTGGAGCCAGGTCATAGCTCACACTGAAAGGGATGGCTACGTAAACCCATACACCCAATTTGGGACCAGAGGGAGTATAGTAAGGGTTGGTGTTTTGGACTGTGTTCCCGAGCAGAGGAAGTATTGTATAAAGGTGTGAATTAACATTAAGGCGGTCAATACTCAGGACCTCGGGTTATGGTATGTGGGCTTCGACCAGTTTTCAACTGATACTATGGTACCGTTCCAGGTGGCAGAAGTTAGAGTCGATAAGGAAAATATGATTGGCCGAAGTGGCGGAAGTGGGAAATACGTGGGGGAAGTTAGTACTTGCAATAGGACAGAGAATATGACCACTGACGAGACCATGTCTGAATTGACAGGCTGGTTGAACTCTGGGGATTTCAATAAGGTAAAGTGGGCCAGTGTTGACACCTAGTGGTTGTGTGGGGTCATGTGCGTTGGATGTCTTTTACACTCATTCAGACAGCAGGACATGAAGTTATCTAAAAGGGAAAAGAGAAGCACTCCATCTGGGTCATTTGATGACAAGGTATACATTGATAACATTGGGATTCCAGGGGAGGTGCCAGATGAGTCAAAGCAAGAAATCAGATCCTAGCAGGATTAGAGTTAAGCATTTCCGGGGCTCTACTCTCACAAGAACGTGGACTGGATTAAGTATATTTATGATAATCAACAGCGCTTTAACAGGTATACCAGAGGTGTTATTAAAGGTTTTGTAGAACAGACTGAAGCAACCAACTGGAAGGCCTGACAGAATAGAATTGCATTAGATAAAAGGGGGAAGTGGGCGTGATAATCAGGACCATGTCTTACATCCCAAGTGACACAGCTCCGGACGAATCAGTGACCGAAGCCTCAGCTGGTTTGACCACCCTGGCTCACGGGTTGGCAGAAACTCTGGGGTGGATAATTCTCTGAACTAAATTGGGTTGACAGTGTGTATGGAAAAAAAAATGTTGTCTAATTCCCTGTGTGCGAGGCCTTGTTTCCAGGACTCTGGAGAGATCAATGACACTACAGATGGTGCGTTATGGGCCGATTCCAGGTTCTGACCCATGGAGGACTGAAGGCATGTCTACAGAGGAAGTGGACGAATCTGGATCTTTCATTTGTGGGGAATTTATGTTTGATGAGAATAGTGTTGAGATGAAGGGGAATTAGATTGTAATTTGTTTCAATGATTAAACTGTTTTTTTAATGAAGGTTGTAACGAAAATCCTAACCTGAAGAGTTATGATCCTGATGTAGGTTTAAAAACAGTTGGAGTTAAGGTTAGATTTGATTAATGATGGGTGAAGAGTCGGATAAACATTTATAATAATGTTGGTTATGTGTCTATTCATATGATAATCTGATAAACCTTTATAATAAGGTTAGTATGAGTAGGTTAATATTTTTATTTTGTAGATTTGAATGTATAATACTTGATCAAAGGGAGGATTGTTAGAGGAAATTATGGTTGAAATGACTAATTATGTATACATTCCAATCAGAACTGACTAGTCCAAATGCTATAATGTACTGTACATGTGAATGTGCTCTCTTGCTCCCATTCCCAATTGTATATAATGTAGTCAGGAGTTTAGTAACAATGAAGGTCTGTTCCTTAGTTCATACTTTTGTACAATCTCCAGGTGGTAGGAACGGCCCATCTCCAGGCTGTCTAGAATGTTGATTCATACTGACTGGCCTTGACTTCGTGCTGATAACGCGAAGGCTCGAGAGCTAGAGGGTCCCTCTACTTGTGAAATAGATAGAAACGTTTAGAAAACACTGACGTCATTTTCAGTTTATAACCTGTGGAAATATGTGTATGTGGTTAGTACTCACTTGAATTAAACGCTGTTTACCTGTCTTTTAAGACTGGTCTCGATCTACTTCATGCATAATTAATGAACTTACACCTCATTAATGAACTAGAAACGAGTGCGAATTTGGTTTTGGCAACAAAATACATAGGAATTTAGAATTCCTCTATCAGTGTCCTAAAGAGGTGTGTGTGTGTGTCCTAAAGAGGTGTGTGTGTGTCCTAAAGAGGTGTGTGTGTGTCCTAAAGAGGTGTGTGTGTGTCCTAAAGAGATGTGTGTGTGTCCTAAAGAGGTGTGTCTGTGTCCTAAAGAGGTGTGTGTGTGTCCTAAAGAGGTGTAGGTGTGTGTCCTAACGAGGTGTGTGTGTGTCCTAAAGAGGTGTGTGTGTGTCCTAAAGAGGTGTATATGTGTGTCCTAACGAGGTGTGTGTGTGTCCTAAAGAGGTGTGTGTGTGTTCTAAAGAGGTGTATGTGTGTCCTAAAGAGGTGCGTGTGTGTCCTAAAGAGGTGTGTGTGTGTCCTAAAGAGGTGTGTGTGTGTCCTAAAGAGGTGTGTGTGTGTGTGTGTCCCAAAGAGGTGTATGTGTGTCCTAAAGAGGTGTGTGTGTGTCCTAAAGAGGTGTGTGTGTGTCCTAAAGAGGTGTATATGTGTGTCCTAACGAGGTGTGTGTGTGTCCTAAAGAGGTGTGTGTGTGTCCTAAAGAGGTGTATGTGTGTCCTAAAGAGGTGTGTGTGTGTCCTAAAGAGGTGTTTGTGTGTCCTAAAGAGGTGTATGTGTGTCCTAAAGAGGTGTGTGTGTGTCCTAAAGAGGTGTGTGTGTGTCCTAAAGAGGTGTGTGTGTGTGTGTCCTAAAGAGGTGTGTGTGTGTCCTAAAGAGGTATGTGTGTGTCCTAAAGAGGTGTGTGTGTCCTAAAGAGGTGTGTGTGTGTCCTAAAGAAGTGTGTGTGTGTCCTAAAGAGGTGTATATGTGTGTCCTAACGAGGTGTGTTTGTGTCCTAAAGAGGTGTGTGTGTGTCCTAAAGAGGTGTATGTGTGTCCTAAAGGGGTGTATGTGTGTCCTAAAGAGGTGTGTGTGTGTCCTAAAGAGGTGTATGTGTGTCCTAAAGAGGTGTGTGTGTGTCCTAAAGAAGTGTGTGTGTGTCCTAAAGAGGTGTGTGTGTGTCCTAAAGAGGTGTGTGTCCTAAAGAGGTGTGTGTGTGTCCTAAAGAGGTGTGTGTCCTAAAGAGGTGCATGTGTGTCCTAAAGAGGTGTGTGTCCTAAAGAGGTGTGTGTGTGTGTCCTAAAGAGGTGTGTGTGTGTCCTAAAGAGGTGTGTGTGTGTGTCCTAAAGAGGTGTGTGTGTGTCCTAAAGAGGTATGTGTGTGTCCTAAAGAGGTGTGTGTGTCCTAAAGAGGTGTGTGTGTGTCCTAAAGAAGTGTGTGTGTGTCCTAAAGAGGTGTATATGTGTGTCCTAACGAGGTGTGTTTGTGTCCTAAAGAGGTGTGTGTGTGTCCTAAAGAGGTGTATGTGTGTCCTAAAGGGGTGTATGTGTGTCCTAAAGAGGTGTGTGTGTGTCCTAAAGAGGTGTATGTGTGTCCTAAAGAGGTGTGTGTGTGTCCTAAAGAAGTGTGTGTGTGTCCTAAAGAGGTGTGTGTGTGTCCTAAAGAGGTGTGTGTCCTAAAGAGGTGTGTGTGTGTCCTAAAGAGGTGTGTGTCCTAAAGAGGTGCATGTGTGTCCTAAAGAGGTGTGTGTCCTAAAGAGGTGTGTGTGTGTGTCCTAAAGAGGTGTGTGTGTGTCCTAAAGAGGTGTGTGTGTGTGTCCTAAAGAGGTGTGTGTGTCCTAAAGAGGTGTATGTGTGTCCTAAAGAGGTGTGTGTGTGTCCTAAAGAGGTGTGTGTGTGTCCTAAAGAGGTGTGTGTGTGTCCTAAAGAGGTGTGTGTCCTAAAGAGGTATGTGTGTGTCCTAAAGAGGTGTGTGTGTCCTAAAGAGGTGTGTGTGTGTCCTAAAGAGGTGTGTGTGTGTCCTAAAGAGGTGTGTGTGTGTCCTAAAGAGGTGTGTGTGTGTCCTAAAGAGGTGTGTGTGTGTCCTAAAGAGGTGTATATGTGTGTCCTAAAGAGGTGTGTGTGTGTCCTAAATAAGTGTATGTGTGTCCTAAAGAGGTGTTGTCCTCTGTCTGTGTATGTGTTCCTCTGTCTGTGTATGTGTTCCTCTGTCTGTGTATGTGTTGCTCTGTCTGTGTGTGTTCCTCTGTCTGTGTGTGTGTCCCTCTGTCTGTGTGTGTGTTCCCAAAGAGGTGTGTGTGTGTCCTAAAGAGGTGTGTGTGTGTCCTAAAGAGGTGTGTGTGTGTCCTAAAGAGGTATGGGTGTGTCCTAAAGAGGTGTGTGTGTCCTAAAGAGGTGTGTGTGTGTCCTAAAGAGGTGTGTGTGTGTCCTAAAGAGGTGTATGTGTGTCCTAAAGAGGTGTGTGTGTGTCCTAAAGAGGTGTGTGTGTGTGTCCTAAAGAGGTGTGTGTGTGTCCTAAAGAGGTGTGTGTGTGTCCTAAAGAGGTGTGTGTGTGTGTCCTAAAGAGGTGTGTGTGTGTCCTAAAGAGGTGTGTGTGTGTCCTAAAGAGGTGTGTGTGTGTCCTAAAGAGGTGTGTGTGTGTCCTAAAGAGGTGTGTTTGTGTCCTAAAGGGGTGTGTTTGTGTCCTAAAGAGGTGTGTGTGTTCCCAAAGAGGTGTGTGTGTGTCCCTCTGTCTGTCTGTGTGTGTTTATAAGAAAGAGAAAGAGTGCTTGTGAGCGGATGTGTGTGTCTGGGCGTGAGTGTGTGGTTGTTTATATCAATGGGATCGCTCACGTGTAGGTGTGAATGTTCGATGGTATCTCTCTTTCTCCGTGTGTGTGTGTGTGTGTGTGCGTGTGTGCGTGCGTGTGTGCGTCCGTGTCTGTGTGTGTGTGTGTGTGTGTTCGTGTATGTGTGGGTAGCTGTGTAATTGGAGACTCATAAAGAGCAGTGGAGATACCCCACACTGAGAAGCACAGGGGCATTTCTCATCACTTATGCAAATGAACAAAGGGGTGCACAGTGGGTAGTGGTAGGAACAGGAGTCCGCCTGTGTGTGTGAGGAAACAGCGACGCTAACCTTTGATTAAAAACAGATAATGGAGAGAGAGAGAGAGAGAGAGAGAGAGAGAACAGATGAGCAGATGAGCTCCCGCATTTTTCAGCATTTTTTTTTAGAGTTAGATAAACTTGGATTTTTCACCAAGGACATATACAGGATACTACCCTCCACAACATAACCTTCACTCCAAATCCAAACTCCAAACCTACAACGTGATTTTGGACAAGATGACCTGGAACCATTCTTACTTCCAAAGATTCTTATTTCCAAGCTATACAGCAAATGCTCTGACAAACGAACAACAAAAACCTGAAAACACCATCCAACCTGGAACTGAGTGAGTCATGTTAAGCCTGAAGCTACTTTTAAAACCATGAAGAAAAACACATTACAATGATATATTTTACTTTATAAGGACTGAATGCTAAGTTACGGCTACCAAGCTTGCTAGGACAGAACATATCTGACTGTAACTTCAATTAGCACTGAGGTGTGAAGCGAGAGGTGTCAAATCCCTTGAGCCCAACAATGGCAGGAGAGTTGCACAGCCTACCCCACCCAAATGCAGAGGCCTTTGAAGCCCCCTCTCGCTGTTCAGAGGTCATTACAATACAGTACCCTCTGGAAGTAAAAAATGAGAAGGCACAAAAAAAGTACAAAAAGAAGCTCTTTATGGAAAATCAAGAGACACTTTTTGCTGACTGCCATAAAATGGGAACATAAGCAACTTAATCTTCCACACAGATCATCCCCTGGCATGGCACCGTGCTATATTAACACACTACCTCTCTGGTAAAGAGGGGGGTTGTTAGTGATGGGTGGAAACTCAGCATATTAGATAATGAGGACTCTGAGTCAGCCAATGTCAACCTGTACAAGTCTGGAACAGTAATGGTACAGGGCAACCCCAAACAGTTTCAGCTGGATGTTCACATAATTAAAGAGAGAGCTCAGCAGGATAAGATTTCTTTTGAGAAAGATACCCCCAACCCGAGCGTGTTCAGACCAGACCTCTTATTTATTCAACCCCACAGACAAGCAACCCCAAGCGGTAAGTCAACCTCCCAGCACAGAGTACTACTCCCTCATTGAAAGGAAGAATCATTTCACCCACCTGGAGGTAAGTTCCCCAACGCACAAGTGGTTATCTCCACCCTGCTACCACGAAAAGACTTCCCCCCTGCCACCATACAGCGGCTAAATGCAACTATTTCCTGTGACTGTGCCTCAAAACCAAATGTCTACCTGGCCCCCCACTCCACCCTGGACTTGAACAGCCTTTTTGACCAGGTCCACCTATACAAGGCAGCAGTGCCCACCTTCGCCCGGACCCTAAAGGATCTCACCCTCAACCACAGCTTCAACACTTCACACAGGAGCAACAGATCAACAGACACTCCACCCAGACCAGCGAGACAATATCCCAGACTTGCCGGACACCTCCCCCCAGACCTACACATAGAGGACCTACATCCAGACCACAGCACTACCAGAGACATCCACACCTCCACCCCAACCAATCAACACCCCAAGTCAACCATGCCCACACCCCATTTAGGTCCCATCAGATCAGACCTATGCCCCTCCTGCCCACCCCATGCCCAGGCCGTGAGCAGGCAAACAGGCCCAAACCCCACTCTTACACTAGCCCAAGCCAATGGCATGTACCAGATGCTCAGCAGGCTCTGCTCACACTTACTGGTCTGAGGCCAAACCACATGAATAACAACACTGGACACTTTATGGAACACAAAGCCTTCACTATCTCATTCTGGAATATCCAAGGCCTGAGGTCATCTGCCTTTGGCCTAAAAGAAGTACAGACATTGTCATCCTACAAGAAACATGGTATAGAGGCGATGGACCCATTGGTTTCCCTCTACTGTAGTTTACAAAGAGCTGGCAGTCCCCTGGAGGGGGAAATCAATCATTTCCAGTCCCAGGGACATGTACTAGTCTGTGGCTAAATGTCAGAACTGGACAAGAATCGGACACCTTCGGCACACAGGTGGACAACCACCTACCTGGAGGTGACAGCATTCCCTCCCTCATATGCCCCCCTAGGCACAACTAAGACAACATAACCAACAAAAACGGGTCACAACTCCTGCAGCTCTGTTGCACGCTGGGTATATACATAGTCAATGGTAGGCTTCGAGGGGACTCCTATGGTAGGTACACCTATAGCTCATCTCTTGGCAGTAGTACTGTAGACTACTTTATCACTGACCTCAACCCAGAGTCTCTCAAAGCGTTCACAGTCAGCCCACTGACACACCTATCAGACCACAGCAAAATCTCAGTCTACTTGAACAGAGCAATACTCAATCATGAGGCATCAAAGCCAAAGGAACTGAATAATATTAAGAAATGCTATAGATGGAAGGAAATTAGTGTGGAAACCTACCAAAAAACAATTAGGAAACAACAAATACAATCCCTTTTAGACAACTTCCTGGACAAAACATTTCACTGTAATAGTGAAGGTGTAAACTTGGCAGTAGAAAACCTAAACAATATATTTGACCTCTCAGCTTCCCTACCAAATCTAAAAATGTCAAATGGAAAATCGAAGAAAATTAACAGCAATGACAAATGGTTTGATGAAGAATGCAAAAACCTATGAATGAAATTGAGAAACCTATCCAACCAAAAACATAAAGTCCGGGAAAAACCTGGGCCTATGCCTTCACTATGGTGAATCACTAAAACAATACAGAAATACACTACGGAAAAAGAAGGAACAGCATGTCAGAAATCAGCTCAATGTAATTGAGGAATCCATAGAATCTAACCACTTCAGGGAAAATTAGAAAACACTAAACTAACAACAACATGAAAGGTTATCTATCCAAAACGGAGATGTATGGGTAAACCACTTCTCCAATCTTTTTTGCCCCATAACAAAGAACAAACAGCAAAAATATATACATGATCAAACAAAAATCTTAGAATCAACTATTAAAGACTACCAGAACCCACTGAATTCTCCAATTACATTGAATGAGCTACAGGACAAAATACAAACCCTCCAACCCAAAAAGGCCTGTGAAGTTGGTGGTATCCTTAAATATACAGACCACAAATTCCAATTGGCTATACTTAAACTCTTTAACATCATCCTTAGCTCTGGCATCTTCCCCAATATTGGGAAAATCATCTGCATTATCATTAACAACAGACTCATACATTTCCTCAGTGAAAACAATGTATTGAGTAAATGTTAAATTCTCTTTTTACCAAATTACAACAGACCACATATTCACCCTGCACACCCTAAATGATAAACAACCAAAACAAAGGCAAAGTCTTCTCATGCTTTGTTGATTTCAAAAAAGCTTTTGACTCAATTTGGCATGATGATCTGCTATGCAAATTGATGGAAAGTGGTGTTGGGGGGGAAGAACATACAACACTATAAAGTCAATTTACACAAACAACAAGTATGCAGTTAAAATTTAATTAGAATACAATCCCAATTTCGATAAACTCCCATATCTATTGGGTGAAATACCACAGCGTGCCATCACAGCAGCAATATTTGTGACCTGTTGCCAAAAGAGAAGAGCAAACACCATTGTAAATACAACCCATATTTATGTTTATTTATCTTCCCTTTTGTACTTTAACTATTTGCACATAATGACATTTGAAATGTCTTTATTATTTTGGAACTTTTGGGAGTGTAATGTTTACTGTACATTTTTATTGTTTATTCCACTTTTGTTTATTATCTACTTCACTTGCTTTGGCAACGTTAACATATGTTTCCCATTGAGGGAGGGAGGGAGGAGGGAGGAGGAGAGGGGAAGGGAGGGGGAGGGGGGAGAAAACAGAGAGAGGAGGGAACATGAAGTGAGGGGTTTATCACTGAAATCACCAGGATGGAGAGAAACATGGAGGAAGGGGAGAAACAAAAGAAAAGACACAACATCTCCAGAGCCTCCAGCGACTTGAGGATCAAAGTGGATTGGCTGTAATGCCGGTCGTCACCACAGTGACGGTAATAAGGGTGATTATAGTAAAGAGGATTATGATAAGATTAACATTACATTATCTGATATTAAGTGACGTGACATTTTATGAGAGCACTCACCCCACTGTGTTTCTCTTTTCTCATTTCAAAGAACATCTTACTCAAGAACTGATATAACTACGTACAAGAACTGAGAAAAAAGAGGAAAGGAGATAAGAGCAGGAATACAGCTGGAGGGAGAGAGGGAGTTGTTATGAAGGATGAGGGAGGGAAGGGGTATAAAGGATGAGGGAGGGAGGGGGTATGAATGATGAGGGAAGGAGAGAGGGAGTTGTTATGAAGGATGAGGGAGGGGAGGGGTATAAAGGATGAGGGAGGGAGGGGGTATGAATGATGAGGGAAGGAGAGAGGGAGTTGGTATGAAATATGAGGGAGGGAGTTACTATGAAGGATGAGGGAGGGGTATGAGGGATTAGGGAGGGGTATGAGGGATGGGGTATGAATGATGAGGGAGGGGGGAGGGGCTATGAAAGATGAGGGAGGGAGTTAGTATGAAGGATGAGGGAGGGGTATGAAGGATGAGGGAGGGGGGAGGGGGTATGAATGATGAGGGAGGGAGTTAGTATGAAGGATGAGGGAGGGGGAAGAGGGATTAGGGAGGGGTATGAATGATGAGGGAGGGGGTATGAAAGATGAGGGAGGGAGTTAGTATGAAGGATGAGGGAGGGGGGAGGGGGTATGAATGATGAGGGAGGGAGTTAGTATGAAGGATGAGGGAGGGAGTTAGTATGAATGATGAGGGAGGGAGTTAGTATGAATGATGAGGGAGGGGGTATGAATGATGAGGGAGGGGGGAGCGGGTATGAAAGATGAGGGAGGGAGTTAGTATGAATGATGAGGGAGGGGGGAGGGGGTATGAAAGATGAGGGAGGGAGTTAGTATGAATGATGAGGTATGAAAGATGAGGGAGGGAGTTAGTATGAATGATGAGGGAATTGGGAGGGGGTATGAAAGATGAGGGAGGGAGTTAGTATGAAGGATGAGGGAGGGGGGAGGGTGTATGAATGATGAGGGAGGGAGTTAGTATGAACGGTGAGGGAGGAGGTATGAAAGATGAGGGAGGAGGGGGTATGAATGATGAGGGAGGAGGGGGTATGAATGATGAGGGAGGGAGTTAGTATGAATGATGAGGGAGGGGGTATGAAAGATGAGGGAGGGAGTTAGTATGAATGATGAGGGAGGGGGTATGAATGATGATGGAGGGTATTTTAATTTTACCTTTATTTAACGACAGATTTGTACCTTGTCAGCTCGGGGGTTTGAACTCGCAAACTTCTGGTTACTAGTCCAACGCTCTAACCACTAGGCTACGCTGCCGCCCCAATGAAGAATGAAGAATGAGTGAGGGGGTATGAAGGATGAGGGAGGGCGAGGGGGATGGCGTATGAAGAATGAGGGGGGGTATGAAGGATGAGGGAGGGGGTATGAAGAATGAGGGAGGGGGTATGAAGGATGAGGGAGGGGGAGGGGGGGAGGGGGTATGAAGGATGAGGGGGAGAGGGGGGTATGAAGGATGAGGGAGGGAGGTTGGAGGTATAGAGTATTGAAAGATAAAAAAGCTATACAGACAGACCATCAATTGAAATGTACTGTAATTGTAACTAATTATATGAACAAAAATTAACTGAGAGATAGTAGGCTACAGACAGACTACTACAGACTGGCAGACAGACAGGTGTGAAGTGCAGTGTAGTGTAGAGTAGAGTATAACGCCAGTCAGTATTGGAGAGCTGTCAGCAGTAGTAACTGGCAACCTGACTCCCACTAGCCCTCACAGCCACCTCTGGAGTCTGGCAAGAGCAGCACAACACCCCCACATACACACACACTCAAAAACAAATGTATACACACTGTGACACTTCAACATGACACAACGTATAGTAACAGCCCTAGTAAAACATGTGTATACACACTATGCCACAACAAAATGACACACGGTATAGTAACAGCCCTAGTAAAACATGTGTATACACACTATGACACAACAAAATGACACACGGTATAGTAACAGCCCTAGTAAAACATGTGTATACACACTATGACACTACAAAATGACACAATGTATAGTAACAGCCCTAGTAAAACATGTGTATACACACTATGACACTACAACATGACACAATGTATAGTAACAGCCCTAGTAAAACATGTGTATACACACTATGACACTACAAAATGACACAATGTATAGTAACAGCCATAGTAAAGGCCACACACACTAATTCAGCAACTCCTACAAAAATTCTTACACATCCTCAAAACTCATGTATCTTATGCCATTGATGTTCCATGTACTGTAACTCTCTAACCTTTGCATTCTTCCTCTGCCTCCCATCCTCCCACCCTTCACCTCCTCCCCTCCTCCCACCCTTAACCTCCTCCCCTCCTCCCACCCTTCACCTCCTCCCCTCCTCCCACCCCCCTCCCCTCCTCCCACCCTTCCCTCCTCCCATCCTCCCACCTCCTCCCCCCTCCTCCCACCCTCCCCTCCCCTCCTCCCACCCTTCCCCTCCTCCCCTCCTCCCACCCTTCACCTCCTCCCCTCCTCCCACCCTTCCCCTCCTCCCTCCTCCCCTCCTCCCACCCTTCACCTCCTCCCCTCCTCCCACCCCTCCCACCCTTCACCTCCTCCCCTCCTCCCACCCTTCACCTCCTCCCCTCCTCCCACCCTCCCCTCCCCTCCTCCCACCCTTCACCTCCTCCCCTCCTCCCACCCTCCCCTCCCATCCTCCCACCCTTCACCTCCTCCCCTCCTCCCACCCTCCCCTCCCACCCTTCCCCTCCTCCCACACTTCCCTCCTCCCATCCTCCCACCCTTCCCCTCCTCCCCTCCTCCCACCCTCCCCTCCCCTCCTCCCACCCTTCCCCTCCTCCCACTCTCCCTTCCCACCCTCCCCTCCTCCCACCCTTCCCCTCCTCCCCTCCTCCCACTCTCCCTATCTCTCTCACCTTTTGGAGGTGGTATTGATGATCTCTGAGACTTTCTCCATGTAGTCAGTAGCCAACACCACAATCTCTTCATCCTCAGAGAAGTTATCATGGAAGATTCTGTCCAACAAACGTTTCCAGTGCAGCTGTAAAGACAGGTTAGAGGAGAGGAGAGGAGAGGAGAGGAGAGGAGAGGAGAGGAGAGGAGAGGAGAGGAGAGGAGAGGAGAGGAGAGGAGAGGAGAGGAGAGGAGAGGAGGTTTGAGTTTTAGCAAGATAAGAAAAAAAGATTGTTAGAAACCCCTGCTCACAGTTTAGGTCATCCACAACACAAAGTTCCTCCTTAACTTCAGAGCATACAGCATCCCTGTAATCCCAAATGGTCTCATAATCTCCCACTATTATTAACAGGCAATAGTGGGATAGTAGATAAGAGTGAAAGAGAGTGAAAGAGGGAAAGGTGGAGAGGGATAAATCAACATAATTTGACCATGTCTGTCTGTCTGAACGTGGACTGATAATCCTGAGCAGGAAAATAATCCTTCAGCAACAGGAAATGTGAATTATAATGTGGATTATAATGAATGTACATTTTTGTTAGGGTAAATCAAGTCAGACATTTCAAAGTGGAAATTACAAACCTTAGAAGTCGTTTTAAAATCCAAATACACTACAAATTTGCATTTTGTGATGTGCAATAAAATTCTCAGCAACAAAAGAGTGATCAATTAAGATCCTACATCTGTATATCTAATTGTCCATCTGTCTTACCAACAGTTACAGCTACTGTCTATTACTCCTCCCCTGGGTTTTGCTGTCTGTCTCTACATCCATCTGTCTGTCTCTCTGTATGTCAATTCCACTCACCATTTGCATATTTTTAGTAATCTCTTTCACATTTCTTGTATTCTTTCTTTCTTTCTTTCTTTCTTTCTTGTATTCTTTCTTTCTTTCTTTCTTTCTTTCTTTCTTTCTTTCTTTCTTTCTTTTTCTCTCATGTTTCTTTCTCTCGTTTTATGAGTGATGCTAGTGAAGCTCACATCATCCATCTCTCTCTCCTTTCATGTTCACTCCCCCCTTCTCTCCCCTCCCCTCCCCACCTTTCTTCTCCAATCAGAAGTGATGGAGCAGCTCTGAATTCTCCATCAGTTTTCTGCGGCTCTCCAACGCACCTTATGGCTCTCCCCTCCTATCTTCCCCCCTCTACTCCCTCTTTCTCTACCCGCCCAGTCCCTCTCTTCCCCAGATTCATTCCATATGCTCCTACATCGGTTCCCCTCTGTCTCCTTCCCCCCTCCCCTCCCTCCATCCTCCTTCTGTAGTCCCCCGTCGACCACCAATTTATCCCGTCCTCTCCCGTTCTCTACCCTCTCTCTCCCTCTCTTCCTCCCACCTCCCTCGTTCCGTAGCCCCCCCGTTGGTCTCCTTCTATCCCTGCAGGGCGGACAGCTTCGCTGAGCCACAGAGGCGTGAGTATGAACGGTTTACAGGGCGTAGAATGTCCCCCCGCCTTGCACGCACACACACTCTTCACAATGCTCTGCTGGAGTTCAGCTTTTAATCCATCATACTTCTGCCCACACACACACACACACACACACACACACACACACACACACACACACACACACACACACACACACACACACACACACACACACACACACACACACACACATACACACACACAATACATGTGTGTGTGGTGTGTGTGGTGTGTGTGGTACTCACACTGGGAGCGATGTGCTGTAGTTTTCTCAGGGTGATGCGGTTGTACATAATGCTGATGTCCTTTCTCTGTTCATCATACTCAGACACAGTGATCTGAAACAGAGGGGAAGAAACATTAGAACTGAACACACACACACACACACACACACACACACACACACACACACACACACACACACACACACACACACACACACACACACACACACACACACACACACACACACAGACATAGACTTACGCTGGCCAGGCGTGTTTCCAGCTGTAGGATCTCTTTGGACTTCTGAGTGGCATTGTGAGCTCCCAGCATGCTTAGCAGACGCTCCATCAGGGCCTTGTAAGCTGCCAGGATCTGTCCATGACATCATCATTAATGGACATTGGACAACAACATGACATCATTATTGATGGTCAATGGACAGCAGTGTGACATGTGGCAGAGCAGACAGGATAACAAAGGGAACAGCGATGACAGGAACAAACAGGTGGATAGATGGAAAAGAAAGGAGTGGGTCGATAAGTGAACAGATGGAGAGATGGAGTGGTGGATAGAAAGAGGGAGGGGGTAATCCTTTACCTTCACACTGTCCTCATCCTGCCCCAGGTACAGAGTCCTCTCAGGCAGTGTGAGCCCCTCCTGATCAATCTATCAATACACACACAGTCAAGAGAACACATATGAACACGTGTAAACAACACCGACATGTAAGTAAACAGATGGTACATCTGGCAGATGATAAACAGTAGGTGTTCACAGACAGACAGACACATACATACACACATTCTTACCCTGATAGCGTTGCGTGAGGAGTTCTTATCGTCTACGTTGACAGTGAGAGAGAAGAAGACAGCTGTGCTGTACACCCCCTGGGTCCTATAGAGTAGCTCATCAAAGTCTGGTCTGGCTGGTGCAGTACTGCTCTCCCACCCCGCACCACCAGAGGGCACTCCAACCAGGTCCCACCCGCCACAGCTGTCAATCACCTCTGTCATGGGCCCCGACCCCAGCTTGTCAATCTCCTGGATGTTCACACAGGAGCGGTAGAACTCTTTCACCTTGCGTTCAGCCGAGTCCACGGTGTGCCGGCGCACGGGCTCCAGCAGGAGGCGTCGTAGCTTCTCCTCATTGTGCTCTCCGATGGCGGTGATGATGCCGTAGCTCAGCTTGTCCTCTGGGATGCCATGGCGTCGTAGCCAGCCGCCGCAGGCAAAGCTGTAGAAGTCCTGGCAGGGCTGGATGGTGGGGTCGATGTTGGCCTGGACGAAGCGTGCAGCTCGGACTAACGAGCGTTTCTTCTGGCAGTCCTGTCTGCAGTGCGCCTCCTGCTGGAAGTCGAGGGAGATGTATTTGAGTGCCAGCATGCTGCCCAGGATGACACACATCCCCGCAGCGAACACCAGAGCAGAGAGCAGGCAGATCTCCCTGCGGCTCCATCGAGGAAGTCCCTGTCCGCTGTTGATGCCACTCAGGTCCCGACTCCGATCACTAGCCCCACCCCCTTTGCCTCGGCCCCGCCCAACATTACGGTCCAGGCTCCCACCCAAGTGCAGGCTCATGCCGTTGCTAAGGGTGCCACTGCTATAGCGACCACCATACTTGACCTCCTGGAACTCATCGTAGTGGGCCGTGAGGGAGTATGTCTTCTCCATGGCAACGAGGGTTGATTAGCGTTACGTTGTTGAAAAGAGAGACTGATAGAGGGAGTGGTGGAAGGTGGTCGAGAGAGAGGAGTCTTTCAGATGGCCATGTCCCTCCAGGCCTGATATGAGAGAGGAGGGCGCCCACTAGAGGGCTAAAGGGGTAACGCAGCCCAAATGGCCTTGGCTCTCCTGAACACACGGCCTCTTGTATGTCTCCTCTGCTACCCTTACCGTTAGAGAGTTAGGGACCACTGAGGCTATCTCTCTTCTTGTCTGTCAGTGTATCTCTTGGGTCTTGGTCTCTTTCCTTTCCCCCCAGTGGAGCCTCAGCCTGTCTTTCAATAGAAAAGGAGGAGATGGAATTATTATTTTTTAACCTTTACTTAACTAGGCAAGTCAGTTAAGAACAAGTTCTTATTTACAATGATGGTCTACCCCGGCCAAACCCTAACCTGGACGAGCCTGGGCCAATTGTACGCCGCCCTATGGGACTCTCAATCACAGCCGACTGTGATACAGCCTGGAATCAAACCAGGGTCTGTAGGGACGCCTCTTGCAATGAAATGCAGTGCCTTAGACCGCTGCGCCACTCGGGAGGTAAAGGGAGGGAGGGGCGATGAGACAGAAGATGGAATACATGATTACAACACAGAGATGACTAAGGGTACTGTCTGTTGAGATGCTCTTTTTTTTCTTTCTTTCATTCTGTCATTCTTTCCTAAAGTTATTTCGGATTGATTTCTGACACCCATCAATCAGGGAGAAAATGTTGCTCTGTGACTCATGACTTTGGATGGATCGATAGGGAGTAGGGGAGGAGAGAGGGAGGGTTAGGAAGATGGAGAGAGAGGATGAGAGGAGGAGAAGAGAGAGGAGAGGAGAGAGAGAGGGAGAGGAGGGGCAGACAGAGATGGAAGGATGGGAATGGTGTGGGGGAGTTATTTAGACAGGCAGGAATGGACATTCTGCAGAACTGGTTGTGAGGACACACACACACACACACACACACACACACACACACACACACACACACACACACACACACACACACACACACACACACACACACACACACACACACACACACACACACACACACACACACACACACACACACACACATACATACACATACCAGCCAGGTCACCTGTGATACAAGTCAGTATTCAATGTCCATCCATGTCTGATGATGTGGAAACTGGCCACTAGGGGCAACAGTGAGCGTGGTTACCTTCAAGGATGTTTTGGTTTTGCTAAGGTGTTGTGGACAGAGATGGAATGATTCAAGCTCAAATCCAGTGTTAGAAATGTATTTTTGTTTTAAGCCTATCCCAAACCTTAACCAGTTGTAGTTAACGCCTAACCTTACATTTCTGAGTTAAAGCCTAAACTTCACCTTAAACACTTTGAAATTTGACGTTTGGGATAACTTTGAAATTTGACGTTTAAGAAACATGGATGAACATCTAATTCTGACATGAGATGGTGAGAGTTAGTAGCACACACACACACACACGTAAAAAAGTATAAATTAACAGAGATCGCTATCTCAGGTTTCAGAAGTTCGATAAGTCTGAGAATGGCTTTTCATTATTGTGGATTGTGACAAACAGCAATACACACCCATCATCATAACACATATACACACAGACACAAACACACACACATGTTTTGCCTCAGGAAAGTGAGCAGAGAGATCAAAGATTTGGAAAGTGGGCAGACTGCTCCAGATCCTCAATACATCACATGTGTAGTATGCCAGGGTGTGTGTTGAGGCCCAGGGTGTGTGTTGAGGCCTAGGGTGTGTGTTGAGGCCCAGGGTGTGTGTTGAGGCCCAGGATGTGTGCTGAGGCCCAGGATGTGTGCTGAGTCCCAGGGTGTGTGTTGAGGCCCAGGATGTGTGCTGAGGCCCAGGGTGTGTGTTGAGGCCCAGGATGTGTGCTGAGGCCCAGGGTGTGTGTTGAGGCCCAGGATGTGTGCTGAGGCCCAGGGTGTGTGTTGAGTCCCAGGGTGTGTGTTGAGGCCCAGGGTGTGTGTTGAGGCCCAGGATGTGTGTTGAGGCCCAGGGTGTGTGTTGAGTCCCAGGGTGTGTGTTGAGGCCCAGGGTGTGTGTTGAGGCCCAGGATGTGTGTTGAGGCAACAGTGTGTGAGCATCTGGCTCTGTGTTTGTTTGGCTGTTACTAGTCTACCAAATCAAGCCAGTTGTATTTCCCTTTCATTTACACTTGGCAGCCATTGTAATTGTGATTATCTTTCTCTACAATTCATTATTGAAGAGTTTAATTCCAAAACGATGTATCCACCAATTTTGTACATTTGTGTTTTTTCATCAGAAAGGATTTCTTATGGGTGTCTTCGTTTGTGTGTAAAGTATTATTGTTCTCAGATTTCAGATGTGTATGAAAATGTATTTTTAGCAAAAAGCTATATATCCGTTGTTTAGCTGGAATAGAATGTTCGTATCCTGTATATTTGATTGTGATATGTGGTGGCCTCAACTAGCTACAGTATCTTCAGATGACTACATTTACTGTAAGTCACTCTGGATAAGAACATCTACTAAATGACTAAAATGTCAAATGTAAATGTTTTACATACAAATCTCACATTACTTGTTTGAATTATTATTTCTAATTATTTTACAAATATTGATGTTACAAATGTATAATTTGTCAATTTCATTATTAAAAGTGTAGTTATTTGCTACATTTAACTCAGTAAAACCAGGCAGTACTTCTTATTTCTCTGAGTGATGTGAAAATACAGCTTTTTGCCAAAAAACATTATTACGTGTCTCTCTGAAATGAAACCATCAAGTGATAGATTTTAAACAAATACATCTCCGTCATTGAACAAACCCATGCCATGATTAGATATTGAAAAAAACATACCATTCTCTTTCATAAGTTCTTTAAACAATGTAAGCTAATTTAACAACATTTCAGAAAATGGATATATGGCGTTTTGGAATGAAACTTTTCAATATGTACTCTATGATGACCTGACATCTAGTATATTCCAGTACACCAAATATTGGTTTTGTGTGTAAAACATTTAGATACACCCTGTGCACAGCAGTGGATCTAGGTCCAGTGCTGGTTTTGCCAGGAACAATTAGTATTCATAAACAAGAGTATAAACCGCACACTGAAAAAATAATAAAAATAAGTACACACCAAAGTCATTGTTTTTGAGTCTGAGAAAGAACAACACACAAACAGTCTGCATTATATCAGCGTATGTGTGTCCAGAATCTGAATTTCACCATGTCTGTGTATAACTAGATCTAACTATAATTGTGGTTTGCATAATCTGTAACAGGATAAGAGGGGAGGAAGAGAGGAGGGGAGGAAGATGATGTTTGTTCGGAGGGAGAGACATTGGGGACAGAGACACAATCACATCAATGACCTGCCTCCCACTGTTGAGATGCCAGACTGCAAATCAACATTGCTATTCACACCTGCTCAACTTTAGCCAGTACAGGAACTATAGAGAGGAGGAAGAGAGGAAGAGAGGAGAGGGGGAGAAAGAGTGGTGGAGGCAGAGTTGTTTCTCTGTGTGTGAGGAGAGAACACACTGGGCACAGATGTCAATTCAATGTCTAGTTTTGATTTCAATTTGATTGAGTTGTCAACTATTGTAATTTCATTGTGAAATCAACAAAAAATCTCACCATGTCATTGGATGTAGGTTAAAAGTTGCGTGAAAAATACCCGTTTTTGCCCAGTGGGAATGGGGTAAAGGGGGAAGAGAGAAAGTGCAATCAAGGGAGAGATGGAGTGAGGTAGAAAATATTTGTTGCCCTCTTTATGGAAGAAAAAAGAGTGACAGAAAAAGGGTTGACTGTGAATAGAGCCCCACAGTGGAGGTGTCATAATACCCATAAAACCTTGCGGTCAAACAGGGAAATGGTTCCAATTGTTTATCCACTATTCATTTTTCCCGTATGGGATTTTTATAAACACTTAAAACAAGGGCAGTGTTTCATGTAGGCTTACCCTGGAGTGATATTTTGATAACCATGTACATCTCTCTTGGACAAGGTGACTTTTATTAATATGTTCGGCTCTATTTACACTCCGATTCAAAAATGCTAATTAGCATCAAAGTAGACATCAAGCAAAACTACACATCCCTGCAAGCTCCTGCATGGCATCTCTAGCTGACACATTTGCTAACAAGTGGGGGGGTGAGGGGGTACTGCGGTGAAGGGGGAATGGTGTTTCTTCACAAGATGTCATTATCTATCCTCTCTATCATCCATCACGAGTCACAACTCTCCCCCTCTTTCACACACACACATTACAAACATACTTACTCACACTCCCCAGACACCCACCTTATGCTGTATCTCTTATCAACATACACACAAAGACACAAATTGGTAGGATAGCCTCGAGCATGGAGAGGGACACACACACTTACATCCAATCTGTCCTTAAAACAATTACAGAATCAAAGCACACACTAACTGAGTCCTCTTGCAGTGGGCAGACATTAACTTGTGTTGCCCACACTGCGTGGCTAATGGATTGGATCTGAGTGGCATCACTATGAGAGGAGAGGTTGATGAATGGCTCTATACCAGACATGATAGGTCTAATGTCTGAGAGTGATATTAATGCTGCTCTCTGTCCTGCACAGTCCATACACACATTCTTATACGCGGATTCACACACACAAATACTCTCTCTCTCTCTCTCTCTGTCTCTCTCTCTCTCTCTTTCTCTCTCTCTCTCTGTCTCTGTCTCGCTCTCTTTCTCGCTCTCGCTGTCTCTCTGTCTCTCTGTATCTCTCTCTCTCTCTCTTTCTCTCTCTCTCTCTCTCTCTCTCTCTGTCTCTCTCTCTGTCTCGCTCTCTTTCTCGCTGTCTCTCTTTCTCTTTCTCTTTCTCTTTTCTCTTTCTCTTTCTCTCTCTCTCTCTCTCTCTCTCTCTCTCTCTCTCTCTCTCTCTCTCTCTCTCTCTCTCTCTCTCTCTCTCTCTCTCTCTCTCTCTCTCTCTCTCTCTCTCTCTCTCTCTCTCTCACTCTCTCACACACTCACACTCACACACACACACACACACACACACACACACACACACACACACACACACACACACACACACACACACACACACACACACACACACACACACACACACACACACACACACACACACACACACATAGTCTAAATGCATCATAAATACACTCAGGATGATGCATAGTACCCAACCAGTTGTCAAGCTCTTGTAATATATAACCTATCTGGAGGAGCACATAGATAGCAGCAGGCCAAAGTCCAGTTCAAACAACTCTAGGCACATACACACGCACGAAAACACACATAAATATAAACATTATTATACATAAACATTGCACACAAGAAAACCTCTGTTATGCACAAAAGCCCACCACACCCATCTTGGCCAGAGTATGGCCTAGGTCCCTAACCACCCTCCATAAATCCTAGATACGATCAATGGACCGAAGGGCACCACGCCCGAGGGATCAGGTTCAGATCAATGCTATTATTATCCAATTCATTTCAGCGCAAAATGGGTTATCGTATAGAATGGGAGCAGGGGAGGGCGCACGCGTCTCTGGCTTTCCTGCCGCCTGCCCTGCACGCGCAACCACACAGACCGGGCGTGGAGACCCGGGTCAGCGCCATACTGTAAAAATGTTTATTTTCTTCTAATCAAGGTGGTCATGGACCCTGACGGATCACATTCAGCGGTACTGGAGTTTCTGAGCAGGCCGGTTCCCACTAACTCTTATCGCCGCCTGCCAGATTCTGCACACACAACAGAGTGCCGTAGTGATGGTGTGTAGGGGCTAAAGACAGCTATAGTGTGACATCGTTTTCGAGAACACTGTTGCAAAAGGACCAAAGGGAACCTGAAACATAACTACTTCTCACAAGAATTTACACTTTCCGTGTCTCTCTTACACACAGTCACTGGTACTCATGTGTGACATAACCACACACACGCACACACACGCGTTCCCGGGGATCGTTCAACCACTAGCTGGACCGCTATTGCACAAATAATTGAGCGTCCCAGACCCACCAGGGCATCCCGGGTCCCTTCCTTTCTCCCCTGTCACACAGCCACCAGGCGCGGGCTGCTAACTCAATTAACCCGGCTAGGGTGACCCCATCGAGCCCCTACACACAGTCAATACGCTCGCTACCGCCACTCGATATTATTGGAGTCACTGAAATTGATACGAGGATAAGCCGCGGAGCTACGAGAGTGAGAACGAGTCGGGGCTCCCGAGTGGCGCAGCGGTCTGAGCACATAATCTCAGTGCTAGAGGCGTCACTACAGACCCTGGTTCGATTCCAGGCTGTATCACAACCGGCCGTCATTGGGAGTCTCATAGGGCGGCACACAATTGGCCCAGCGTCGTCCGGGTTTGGCCGGTGTAGGCCGTCACAGTAAATAAGAATTTGTTCTTAACTGACTTGTCTAGTTAAACATTTAAAAAAGGGGTTGCAGATGATCGGAGAGCTCTCTGTTTCTTTGTACCCCGTGGAAAACTCATGGCGCACGAAATAGCCTCATAATCTTATTCTGACATCATTTTGTTTTCAGTTGTCAAAGTCAATAATATTCATCTTTATAACTTTTATATTAAACGTTCTCACCATCACTCATATGGGATGTGGTGGTTGCATTGGTCCCACTGGAGAAACCAGAGCACTGCTCCCCGTTTAGCATACATGGGCTTTAGAACACATTCATCAAGCAGGGGATCGTGAAATAACACATTAACATTCTACTGTCTGTCAGTGGCTATGAATGTGATAGAAAACAGTATTAACTTGACGTCAGTGCTGTTGCAAACAGATCTAACTGCTGGGAATTAGACAGACATGCCACGATAGAAATGTAGAATGGGTACACACACACTTACCGGCACAAATGCAGTGTTCAGAGTCTTTCCGTGCGCTTTTGATGCAAGTGTGGTCTGCGATAGTGGTTCAGATCGTGTCCTGTCCATGCATGTACATACAGAAGCTGGTCAGAGAACTGGACGCTCTGAAACATGCCACTCACTGCAAATCCAAAGACCCTGAATAGGAGCAGCGCTCATTTGCTCAACAGGACTGTGTGTGAGAGAGAGAGTGAGAGAGAGCGTGTGTGACAGACAGGGAGATAGAGGAGTTGGGAAGGGGAGAGAGAGACAAAGATGGACGATGTAGCCTACCACCACCACGGTAGCGAATAAGTGAGTAGCCTGTCATTCAATGTTACTACTATAATAAGTGAGTAGACTGTCGTTCAATGTTGCCAGTTGAATCATCTCATCAAATATGAACAACACAAGCACTAGGCTATAGCCTAAACATAACGAAATAGTCCAAATGATTATCAAAAGTCAGTTGTACAGGTTATTAAACTGCTGAGAAATCTCATCCAAGCCCAGAGAGCCACACTGAATGCAAACATTCTTGTTACTATGCAAATCAGTTCAATAACTGCCCATTTCATTAAACCTTAGCCTATCTCATAGTGCATTTGCCAGAATGATAGGTGGCGGGAAACCATGCTGTTGCGCGCGATCTTGACGTTCAAGACTGATGATCAAGTTGTAAATATGTCAACAGATGGGCAAAATAAATCAAACACAGTTACGTTGCTTTCCATGTCTTCCCGGTGCCTGGATAAACTAACCATTTGCTGATCCTCAGCCCTCACCCACCCAAAGAGGTGTCGTATGTGTCAAATTACTTCGAGTCCAGAATGTCTATAGCCATGTATCGACAGTTTTCACTTTAAACCCGGTCAGTGTGTAGAACTCATTAGTGTCGTGTATAACCAAGCTACTGTCTAGCCTCGCCTAGCTCTGATGGAAATTGAAAGGTGATAAAGAGTAGACACTGAGCCGGTCCACAGTAGACCTGTCGAATCTGCTCGTTCTGGTGTAACGTCCACGGGACGGAGCACTCGGCGAAATTACACTGCGAGTGAGACACCTAGCCTACAGTCATATAATTTTAACAAGCCCCTGTACGGTAGGGAGGGGCGGGGTATCGGTTAGGACACCGACTGTGAACAGATGAGCCACGATCGATGAGGGTTTTGATGAGGGGCTTTCAGGTGAGTGACGCGCGCGGATACCATGGGACTTTTATTTATTCGAGTTTAATGAAGGTGTTATTTACTACGCACCTGCCGCCAGTGACACGAAGGAGGAAACCCACACCATGTTAACCTCACCCATACAACCACTTCAGGACAAATATCGAAGAGTTTATAAACCATAACTCTTGAGTCTATTTTTGAGAATCTAAAAATATAAATTAAGTAGGCTACTGGTTCATTCAGCGCCAGGGCCCCTTGCAATAGGCCTACATTTCATAAATCTAAATAGAACATAATGTAATAATACAAAAAAAAAATGGCACATTACATTCAAAGTGAAGTTTTTGATATTTCAAAGCTAAAGTCTGTTTCCAGTTTAGAATGATGTGAATATCCACTCTAAACCCCCTTAAAATTAGAAAACAATCTTAATGGTTTGGGGAGAGGGGTGATAGTGTGATTAAAGGCAGGTGACTTAACATGAGAAAGATAGCCAAAAGGGTGTTTTCTGTGTCTGTTCACTCAGCAGCACCTGACCATACCGCCGCCCTGCTGCCCCCTGACTCAGCCAGACTAATGGGAAGTGAAGCAGGCCATTTATATTCCTGACTTCCCACCAACCAACAGGACTTGCCTCTCAGTTGGAGACTGTAGGAAAGACCTCCCCTGTGCGTGTGTGTGTGTTTGAAAGAGAGAGAGAGAGAAAGAGAGAGAGAGAGTACAGTCGTGGCCAAAAGTTTTGAGAATGACACAAATATACATTTTCACCAAGTCTGCTGCCTCAGTTTGTATGATGGCAATTTGCATATACTCCAGAATATTATGAAGAGTGATCAGATGAATTGCAATTAATTGCAAAGTGTCTCTTTGCCATGCAGATGAACTGAATCCCCCAAAAACATTTCCACTGCATTTCAGCCCTTCCACAAAAGGACCAGCTGACATCATGTCAGTGATTCTCTCGTTAACACAGGTGTGAGTGTTGACGAGGACAAAGCTGGAGATCACTCTGTCATGCTGATTGAGTTTGAATAACAGACTATAAACTTCAAAAGGAGGGTGGTGCTTGGAATCATTGTTCTTCCTCTGTCAACCATGGTTACCTGCAAGCAAACACGTGCCGTCACCATTGCTATGCACAAAAAGGGCTTGTTACGAACCCCTTTGGCCCTGCAGTCTAGGGGGGATGGAAACGAGACCCGTAACATATCTCATGCAAATCATAACAGTGAAAAGGAACAGTGAGAACTAATAACAACAGACAGCATAAATCTAATGTCAAATACTTATGGTTTATTTGTTTGTTAAACACACGGTAAGATGGGGGGGGGCTGAGCTGGACCCAAAGAAAGAAATAATAAAGATCCAAAAAACCCTAAGCTAGTCTTACTTGCTTCAATAACCGCTAGCTAACTAACCAATAAAATACAGTGGGTGGTCCGCACAGTTCTAACTAGGGTTCTTAGACAATGTATTTCTACGGGTAGTGTATGCCCATGGGCGACTTGTCTTGGTATCCCCTTTTCCCACCAACAAACAAACATTCATACACCACAACAATACATACTCACATAATAACGGACAAATGTGACATGTAAGTGCACAAACAAAAGAGAGATCACTGCAGAGACAACCAAGGGAAAGGGGATGTGGTTGGGTAAGGGAAAGGAGCAGGTATGTCTTCTGATTGGCGACTGATTAGCGACTGATGAGTGACACCTGTGACTGGGGCAGAAGGAAAGAAAGCAAATACACACACAGGATACTTGTATCCGTAACAGGGCTTCACAGGCAAGGATATTGCTGCCAGTAAGATGGCACCTAAATCAACCATTTATCGGACCATCAAGAACTTCAAGGAGAGCGGTTTGATTGTTGTGAAGAAGGCTTCTGTGCGCCCAAGAAAGTCCAGCAAGCACCAGGGCCGTCTCCTAAAGTTGATTCAGCTGCGGGATCGTACAGAGCTTGCTCAGGAATGGCAGCAGGCAGGTGTGAGTGCATCTGCACGCACAGTGAGGTGAAGAATTTTGGAGGATGGCCTGGAGTCAAGAAGGGCAGCAAAGAAGCCACTTCTCTCCAGGAAAAACATCAAGGACAGACTGATATTCTGCAAAAGGTTCAGGGATTGGACTACTGAGGACTGGGGTACAGTAATTTTCTCGGATGAATTCCTTTTCCGATTGTTTGGGGCATCTGGAAAAAAGCTTGTCCGGAGAAGACAAGGTGAGCGCTACCATCAGTCTTGTGTCATGCCAACAGTAAAGCATCCTGAGACCATTCATGTGTGGGGTTGCTGCTCAGCCAAGGGAGTGGGCTCACTCACAATTTTGCCTAAGAACACAGCCATGAATAAAGAATGGTACCAACACATCCTCAGAAAGCAACTTCTCCCAACCATCCAGGAACAGTTTGGTGACGAACAATGCCTTTTCCAGCATGATGGAGCACCTTGCCATAAGGCACCTTGCCATAAGGTAAAAGTGATAACTTAGTGGCTCGGGGAACAAAACATCGATATTTTGGGTCCATGGGAAGGAAACTCCCCAGACCTAAATCCTATTGAGAACTTGTGGTCAATCCTCAGTGAAGTAAAATTACATGAAGTTGATGCAGAGTCAATATTTGCAGTGTTGCAGAGGTCTTGAAAAAGGAGGGTCAACACTGCAAATATTGACTCTGCATCAACTTCATGTAATTGTCAATAAAAGCCTTTGACACGTATGAAATGCTTGTAATTTTACTTCACTATTCCATACTAACATCTGACAAAAATATCTAAAGACACTGAGGCAGCAGACTTTGTGAAAATTAATATTTGTGTCATTCTCAAAACTTTTGGCCATGACTGTACAGTTTGCGCCTGCATGTGTCTATGTGCCAGTCTGCCTCTCATTTTCCTCCTCCAACCAGACATCTGAGACATGGATGTGATTGATAAACATTGAAAGGAACTGATGGTGATGTACAGAACTTGGCAAATTACTCTGGCAGGCTTTCTTCCTCTCCCCTCTTTAAGGCTGCAGTGGCAGTCTGTTCCCCAGGCCCAGCTCTGGCCCAGCTTGGTTCTTACTCCCTGCCGAGCCATAACAGAGAACTGCAGACTTCTGAAGAACGTTTCCCCTCCCGCAAACAACGACAAACAAGCTGAGGATCCTAAAAAAAAACTGTGGGACCACTCAAATTATTCAGCGTTCATTAGATGCTTAATTAACACTTTCACTAAGAGTTTCTCAAGCCTCTAAACACACAAACGCAAACACACACACGCTCACACAATAATGAAGGGAGTAATGAAAAGAGCCCCAAATTGCTGCTGTGGTGCTCTGGAAAGAATGGCTTCTCTAAGGACCAATGGAATACATTTGTTTGCTTGAAGACAGAGGCTCTTATATAAAACCAATAACCTCCCTCCCTCCCCAGTCGGAAGTGTCAGAAACCCCATTACAGTAATTAAGTCTGTAGACCCTCAAAGAGCCCTCCCCTGGGTCTGGAGTTAGACCGCCAGGGAGGGAGGGGGTGGGGGGGTGGGAGGGTGAGACGGGGGAAAGTATAGATAATGAAAGATGAGGCAAACAGGGTGGTAGAGAGAGGAAGAGAGAGAGTGTGTGGATGGTGAGAGGGAGGGAGGGGAAGACAGGGGTGGAGACATGAGTAGGAGATGGTATAGAGCTCATGAGAGAGCAACATAAATCAGGGAGATGGATAACAGTGTGAGGCATCTGGACCAGTTAGGAAGAAGTAGAAACAAGTGATAAAGAGAAAGAGAAAAGATGGTAAATAAATATACAGTGCTTTCAGAAAGTATTCATACCCCTTGACTTATTTCACATTTTGTTGTGTTACAGCCTGAATTCAAAATGGATTAACTATACATTTTTTCTCAACAATCTACACACAATACCCAACAAGATTCCACAGTCTCATGTCACAATTAGACATTCATCCATGTTTCTCAAACTTCAAATTTCAAAGTTGTTCCATATGTCAAATGTCAAAGTGTTTGGTTACTTCTCAGTACAACATGTTTTTAGAATTTTGATCAAATATATTCAAAATGAAATACTGAAATGTCTCATTTACATAAGTATTCACACCTCTGAGACAATACTTTGTAGAAGCACCTTTGGTGGAAATTACAGCTTTGAGTTGTCTTGGGTATATCTCCATCAGCTTTGCACATCTAGATTTGGGTATTTCTCCCATTCTTCCTGGCAGATTTTCTCCAGCTCTGTTAAGTTAGATGGGGAGCAGCGGTGAACAGCCATCTTCAGGTCTTTCCACAGATTTTCAATGGGATTCAAGTCTGGGCTTTGGCTGGATCACTCAAGGACTTTCACTTTCTTGTTCTGAAGCCATTCCAACATTGATTTGGTTGCATGCTTGGGGTCATTGTCCTGTTGGAAAGTAAATCTTCACCCCCAAGTCCAAGGTTGCTTGCACTCTGAAGCAGGTTTTCATCATTTACCTATATTTGTCTCCATTCATTGTTCCCTCTATCCTTACAAGTCTATCAGTCCCTGCCACTGAAAAGCATCCCAATAGCATGATGCTGCTACCATGCTGCTTCACGGTAGGAATAGTGTTAGATGGGTGATGGGCTGTGCCTGGTTTTCTCCAGATATAGCAATTTGCAATCATGACAAAAAGTAAAATTTTTGTCTCATCAGACCACATAATCTTTTTCCTTATGCTCTTAGAGTCTTTCACATGCCTTTTTGCAAACTCCAGGTGTGCTGTCATGTGCCTTTTTCTCAGGAGTGGCTTCCGTCTGGCCACTCTCCCATAAAGACCAGATTGGAGAGATCCTGTAGAGACTGTTGTCCTCTGGCAGGCTCTCCTATCTCAGCCAAAGAACTCTGTAGTTCTGTCAGAGTGGTCAATGGGTTCTTGGTCACCTCCCTGACCAAGGTCCTTCTTGCCCGGTTGCGCAAGTTTGGTCGGATGGCCAGCTCTAGGCAGAGACTGGGTAGTTCCATATTTTTACATTTCCCATTGATAGAGACCACTGTGCTCTTGGAAACATTCACCACTAGAAATGGTTTTATATCCTTCCCCAGATATATGCTTCATTGCAATTCTATCTCAGAGATCTATGGAAGTTCCTTGGACTTCATGTTATAGTTTCTGCTCTGACATGAACTTTCAACTGTTGGACCTTATATAGGCACGTGTGTTTTTTTTATAAATCATGTCCAAACAATTGAATTGGCCACAGGTGGAATCCAATCAAGTTGTAGTGACATTTCAAGGATGGTCAATGGAAATTGGATGCACCTGAGCTCAATTTGGAGTGTCATAGCAAAGGGGTGTGAATACTTATGTAAATGAGATATTTCTGTATTACATGTTCAATGAATTAGCAACATTTTCTAAAAACATGTTTCACTTTGTCATTATGTGGTATTTTGTAAAAATAAACAATTTAATTCATTTTAAATTCAGGCTGTAACAGAAAACATTTTGAAATAAGTCAAGGGGTATGAATACTTTTTGAAGCCACTGTGAATACGCCATCTACCAGCAATATCAGGGGCGGTGAGTATGTGAGAGACAAAGAGAACTGGTTACACCATCAGAGGCAGATTCTGAGAGAGGGAGAGCAGGAGAGAGGGAAGAGAAAATGACAGGTGTCAGGCCTGTTGATAAAAGCCAGCGAGGAGAGGAGTTATAGATTGGGAGGGAGGGAGGGAGGGAGTGAAGGAAGGAAGGAAGGAGAGGGCGGGGATTGGGACTGGGAGAGACGGGTGAGATTCAGTGCCTGCGAGTTAGTGCTGTCCTCTCTCATTGATATTCTGAGCTCATGCCTCGCTGACAACTGCCCTCATCTCTCTCCTCCCCCACTCTCTCAAACACGCCCTAAAAGTGTGATGTCATCCTATATGGAGCACTTGGTCAGATGCCACTGTCAGAATCACTGCACCTCACCACCACTTACCCTCTCTCCAACCCTGATCCACATTTACCATTTAGCACAAAGAACATAAATACATATGAAACATTAGCGGAGAGAGCAGGAGTGGCCTCAACAATGGATGTGTTTCGGTTAGGAAAAGAGGTTCAGATATACTATCACCAAGGAATCGCCAACCATCAGGGCATGATTAGTGCTTGTATTTACCATTCTTGTTTGGATGATGGTAACTTTTTAGTGCTGTTATTTTGGCATCTCCTCTCTTAGCAGTCTAGATTTGAAAGTGGGCGGTGGCAGGGCCTCCATTTTAATATCTCTGAGTGTTTACAGTAGTGACCCTGGCTGTGGGAGGATCTATAAATCATGCTCATTATAAATGCACAGAAGGAAGCGGGAGAGAGCGAGGTTGGGGGATGTTCTCTTTATTTCTCCCCCAGGTGGCTGCCAAGGGTCAGGGGGGTAATGTGCTAATGTTGTAAATGACTAATGTAGCTGGAAACAGAAGATTTTTTATGGAATATCTACATGGGCGTACAGAGGCCCATTATCAGCAACCATCACTCCTGTGTTCCAATGGCACGTTGTGTTAGCTAATCCAAGTTGATAATTTTAAAAGGCTAATTGATCAAATAGAAAACTCTTCTGCAAATGATGTTAGCAGAGCTGAAAACTGTTGTTCTGATTAAAGAAGCAATAAAACTGGCCTTCTTCAGACTAGTTGAGTATCTGGAGCATCAGCATTTGTGGGTTCGATTACAGGCTCAAAATGGCCAGAAGCAAAGAACTTTCTTCTGAAACTCATCAGTCTATTCTTGTTCTGAGAAATGAAGGCTATTCCCTGCGAGAAATTGCCAAGAACCTGAAGATCTCATTCAACGCTATGTACTACTCCCTTCAGAGAACAGCATAAACTGGCTCTAACCAGAATAGAAAGAGTAGTGGGAGGCCCCGGTGCACAACTGAGCATGAGGACAACTACATTAGAGTGTCTAGTTTGAGAAACAGATGCCTCAAGTCTTCATCTGGCAGCTTCATTAAATAGTACCCGCAAAACACCAGTCTCAACGTCAACAGTGAAGAGGCGACTCCAGGATGCTGGCCTTCAAGACAGAGTTCGTCTGTCCAGTGTCTGTGTTCTTTTTCCCATCTTAATCTTTTATTTTTATTGGCCAGTCTTAGATATGTCTTTTTCTTTGCAACTCTGCGTAGAAGGCCAGCATCCCGGAGTCGCCTACTCAGTGTGACCCCAAAGTTTTGAACGGTAGTGTACATCTTTGTAATGTAGCTAGGGTTAGGGAATGGATTTATTCACTAATACTGGGAATTCCACACCCAGTCTTCAGTTGTCATATACCCGAGCAACAACAGCATCCACAGTGTACACAAACAGAGATGGGTGAACATTTGTGGGATGGAGAGAGGTGTGGGATGGGTGGAGTGGAAGAGTGGAGGAGGCGTTATGTGTGCAGGAGGAATGGAAAACGCAGTCTCATGCTATTGGTTGTCGACTGATAAGGAGGTCATCTGAAAGTCACACTCTCGCTCTCTCCCTCCCCTCTTATCCCTTTCTTCCTCTCTCTCTCTCTCTTATGAAACTCTCTCCGCAGACTGGAATTAAAACCAAGGCAATTAAAGCCAACCTGCTTGCGACTTGGTGTTCCGGCTCGTAATTTTTATTCAGCGTAATTAAAGTGTTATGGCGGCGACGGAAGCGAGATGGGGGGGGTGAGTTAGAAGGGTATGGATGATTGATTGACGGCAAGAGCAAGAGTGAGAGTGAGGGAGAAGGGGATATATACAGAATTCACAGAGGCCAAAAGTCATTGCTTTGAGTTTGATTGGAAAGAGACAGAGAGAGAGAGGAATGGGCCAGAAAATGTTTAGTGGCACAGTTAGAGAGTGAGAGAGAAAGAGAGAGAGAAACGAAAGAGAGAAACGAGAGAGAAAGAGAGATAGAAAAGAGAACGAGAGAGAGAGGACAGGGAAAAGAAAGGGTGAAAAGGAGTAAAGCGAAGAGAGGTGTGGAGAAGTGAGAGGTAATGTGTAGACTTTAGGAGGGGTTATCTGATTGGGAGGGGGAGGGGGGTGGCATGGGGCCTACTGGGATGACTAACGAGATGACCAGGTGAAGTAATTGCTTCTGTTGTGTCCTCATGTCCAATCAATTAAGACAGCCCTTAGTGCACCAGAGGGCCACAAACATAATTGTGTGTGGGTGTGCGCGTTTGTATGCTTGCATGGTTGTGAGCATGTGCAGGCGCATGTATGAATTTATGACTGTGCTTGTAGGTTAGTCTCTATGATCAGTCGTGAGCGTGTATTCACTGTCTGGACGTTTGTGCTTTTATGTCATCACAATCTTTACGAGTATTTGTGAGAGAGAGAGAGAGAGAGAGAGAGAGATAGTGAGTGAGATAGAGAGAGTGAGTGAGTGAGATAGAGATAGAGAGAGTGAGTGAGATAGAGATAGAGATAGAGAGATTGAGTGAGTGAGTGAGTGAGATAGAGAGAGAGAGAGAGAGAGAGAGAGAGAGAGAGAGAGAGAGAGAGAGAGAGAGAGAGAGAGAGAGAGTGAGTGGAATGAGTAGAAGAAAGGAGGGGGGATTAGAAAGACACTCTTTCTGTGGTCTCATCCCTCTATCTCCCTCCCTCTCTTCTTCCTAAGCCACTCCACCAAATTCTATTATTGGGCCCAATAAAAGAGTGTGAAATGAAAACATAATCGGTTTTAATCCAGCGGTAAAGCTCCAGCTGACAAAGGGCTGATGAGCGAAGCTTCACTGGCTCATTAAGGAAAAAAGACAGGAGAAAACGCTCCTGCTAGAATAGGAATTCTCTCAGACAGAACCAAACCACCACCCCGTGGCGTGTGTGTGTGTGACATAGAGAGTGATAAGAGAGAGTGTGCGGTCTGTATGAGTGTGTGGATTCAAGCGCACATGGTATGTCTAAGTATGAGCACGTATACAAGTGTTCATCCCGCAAACCGGGAACATTCCCAGGTCAGTAGCTAACATTGCCATTACAATAAGTTCTAGTTATGGTTTTATCTAACATCAGGATGATAACATCCCACAAACACTCTAGGAATGTTTTTGATAACAAATTTTAAAAAATTCTAATGTTTTACATGAAAGGGGCAATCTGCACTGACTTGAATGACAAAAAAAGAAACAGTGTTCATTTTCAGCAAACTTAACATGTGTAAATATTTGTATGAACATAACAAGATTCAACAACTGAGACATAAACTGAACAAGTTCCACAGACGTGTGACTAACAGAAATGGAATAATGTGTCCCTGAACAAAGGGGAGTCAAAATCAAAAGTAACAGTCAGTATCTGGTGTGGCCACCAGCTGCATTAAGTACTGCAGTGCATCTCCTCCTCATGGACTGCACCAGATTTGCCCGTTCTTGCTGTGAGATCTTACCCAACTCTTCCACCAAGGCACTTGCACGTTCCCAGAAATTTCTAGGGGGAATGGCGCTAGCCCTCACCCTCTGATCCAACAGGTCCCAGACATGCTCAATGGGATTGAGATCCGGGCTCTTCACTGGCCATGGCAGAACAGTGACATTCCTGTCTTTCAGGAAATCACGCACAGAACGAGCAGTATGGCTGGTGGCATTGTCGTGCTGGAGGGTCATGTCAGGATGAGCCTCCAGGAAGGGTACCTTATGAGGGAGGAGGATGTCTTCCCTGTAATGCACAGCGTTGAGATTGCCTGCAATGACAACAAGCTCAGTCCAATAATGCTGTGACACACCACCTCCAAATCGGACCCTCCACCTCCAAATCAATCCCACTCCAGACTACAGGCCTCGGTGTAACGCTCATGCCTTCGACGATAAACGCGAATCCGAGCATCACCCCCGGTGAGACCCAGTACCGATCCTGTGCAGGTGTTGTTACACGTGGTCTGCCACTGCGAGGGCGATCAGCTGTCTGTCCGGTCTCCCTGTGGCGCTGTCGTAGACGTCTCACAGTACGGACATTGCAAATCTGCAGTCCTCGTGCCTCCTTGCAGCATATCTAAGGCACGTTCACGTAGATGAGCAGGGACCCTGGGCATCTTTCTTTTGGTGTTTTTCAGAGTCAGTAGAAAGGCCTCTTTAGTGTCCTACATTTTCATAACTATGACCTTAATTGCCTACCGTCTGTAAGCTGTTAGTGTCTTATAGACTTTTCCACATGTGCATGTTCATTAATTGTTTATGGTTCATTGAATAAGCATGTGAAACAGTTTACAATTAAGATATGTGAAGTTATTTGGATTTTTATGAATTATCTTTGAAAGACAGGGTTCTGAATAAGGAATGTTCCTTTTTTTGCTGAGTTTATGTACCCATTGATTCTTATAAACATATAAGTTCCTCATGAGCTTAGTTCAACTCTTGTACACCAATCAGAACCCAAAATATAAACTTGTTTTACTCAAATGTTTGTGAACAAAGTAAATGTACTAAATTCACACTATAAAGCCTCAAAACATGGTTAAAACTATAATTGTGTTATCATGGATGGTCAACCCTTGCATCCATAGTGTTGTCTATGAATTTGGGAGTGGTTACATTTCTCTAGCCCCATCCCTCAGCGTTTTACAGAAACAAGGGCGGGGTATCACTTTGTTATTGTTTCAGCTACAGATTTCCGTTTTAAACAAACTCTTGAACAGGTCACTCTTGAAAAATACATGATCTAAATGGGAATAACATTTATAAACAATAAGGTTACCAGTCTGTTTGTGCCATGTAGACTATTGTATGATTGTAGCCTGGCTACCAGTCTGTTTGTGCCATGTAGACTATTGTATGATTGTAGCCTGGCTACCAGTCTGTTTGTGCCATGTAGACTATTGTATGATTGTAGCCTGGCTACCAGTCTGTTTGTGCCATGTAGACTATTGTATGATTGTAGCCTGGCTACCAGTCTGTTTGTGCCATCATGAGTGACAATGAGTTGACAGATCTGGGACCAGGCTAGTAAGATTGTAGATGATTGTAGAATTATCAGTATTATCATTGTATGTGAAACCAGATGAACACTGAATTTAACATATACAGAAGAAGTGCTGCATGTCCTCCGTAAATGCGTAAACAGGCCGAGATTATATGGATAAAAGATGTGGAGTCTTCAGACCAAGAAGTTATAAAAATAATACAAATCTTTCCATCAGCATCATGTTTTCCTCTGTGGTGTTTTACCACCTACGATAACGCCACTCTAACACTTCAGTCCTCCAGCAACAGATGAATAGATTTTGGTCAACTGCATCCTCAAGGTGAAAAGTTAACAGCAACATAGCCTTGTTCCTCTAACAACTGACCCAGTGCCAGTTTTAGCATTTGAGCTCCTGATGGTTATGATGACGACCTGTATAGGGGAAACTGATCCTAAGTCAGCTGTTCTGGATCAGTGTGTGAGTGGTGGTTTTTGAAGAACCTTCCCAGCAAACTGAAAACATTCCCAGGACATTAGCTTACATTCTCGTTCAGTTCTAAATAAGGTTTGATCTAACAAAATGTTTTTTTCTAAGAAAATGATTGACATTAAATATCCGTGGAATGTTCTTCTAATATTCACTCAAATGTACATATCTGTGACAACTACCACAGAACATTCCCCTGAGGTTCTTGTTAGGTTGCCAGGGAATGTAATAACACAATATTGCAGTAATGCTATAACAACATATTGGCGCAACAAAATGTGGGAGCAGTAGAAGGGGTTCTGAGAAAACATTACAGGAACGATCTGCTAACATTGATGGAGATGTTATTCAAGACAACGTTAACAAACATCAGGGAATGGTCTCATAAAGTTACAGTGTGATATTATGACTTGATTTTTCCAGTAATGTTTCCCGTCAACATACGTCAGCAATATTTCCTGAATACAATGAAAGTGGTTATGAGAAAACAATATTTTAATGTTCCATTATGTTTATGTAGATGTTGTCCAAAATATAATGTGAAGAAGTGGGGACCAGGATGGAGCTTATCTATTGTGTCACATAGGCTAAGAATTTCATGTCTCATGGATAGAGTACTGTTTGTCTTAGTAGATATGTGCATCTATTGACACGTTACCACAATCTGGCAGTCAATCATTTCCAATGCAATTTTATGATTCTATGAACACAATAATATAATTCTAAGAACATTGGAGAATGTTGGGTAAAAAAACGAAATATACTATGTTAGGAACCTCTAAAGAATGCAAATACATCTTTTGTGTGAACAGTCAACATCAGTGGCATGTTTTCTGCATCCTGATATGGTTTTTTATCCCTTCAGGACATATTTTGTGTTTTGGGAACCTATATCCTAATGTCCTCACACTGTTCCCACAACCTAATAAAATAAAATGTTTTGGGAATTTTTAGAGAACATAAAAAGTGTATTCTATGAATATTCTTGCAACATCAGAGGAATTTTCCATATACCCTAATACAAACATTGTATAATCATCAGCACAACTGCCCAGATTTTGTGTTATTAGAACTTTTGGGAGAGATGTTCATACACCTTTTTCTACAACTTAATGAAATGTTCTGGGAACATTCACTGAACCAATTGTGTTTTGCTGTGCAAACACAAACTGTACTGTAAGTATACTCATAAATGGGCACATATATACTTCATCACTTCATCTCTACCTGGAGTGGTTCTGTCACCAGAACCTTCCCACATGATGTTTATAGAAGCCTTAAGCAACCAGAATACTAAAGGAGGCCCGTAGTGCTTCACCTTAGAGCAAGGTCATGGTCACATTCAGATTGACATTTACTTGATCCATCTTACCACCTGTATTCTTAAAGTAGAGAAAAGGGGGAAATGAAAGCTGGAAACTTTGAACACAACCATCACCATCATAATATAAAATGGTACAATTCTGACATCCTCTAAAATAATACTTCCAGTGTAGAAAGGCCTCCAACGCAAAAGTGGCAAATCACCACACATGGACATTGATTGTAGTCATGGAAACATGACATACCTGTTTTTCAGCAATATGTGCTACAAGTTTATCATGCCGGTAGCACATTATGAGGTGAATCAATATCTTTACAAGGGTATTGAACAGACAATATGATATCCCTACAAGGGTAATTAACAGATAATATGATATCCTTACAAGGGTATTGAAAAGACAATATGATATCCCTACAAGGGTAATGAACAGACAATATGATATCCCTACAAGGATAATGAACAGACAATATGATATCCCTACAAGGGTAATGAACAGACAATATGATATCCCTACAAGGATAATGAACAGACAATATGATATCCCTACAAGGATAATGAACAGACAATATGATATCCCTACAAGGATAATGAACAGACAATATGATATCCCTACAAGGATAATGAACAGACAATATGATATCCCTACAAGGATAATGAACAGACAATATGATATCCCTACAAGGATAATGAACAGACAATATGATATCCCTACAAGGATAATGAACAGACAATATGATATCCCTACAAGGGTATTGAACAGACAATATGATATCCCTACAAGGGTATTGAACAGACAATATGATATCCCTACAAGGATAATGAACAGACAATATGATATCCCTACAAGGATAATGAACAGACAATATGATATCCCTACAAGGATAATGAACAGACAATATGATATCCCTACAAGGATAATGAACAGACAATATGATATCCCTACAAGGATAATGAACAGACAATATGATATCCCTACAAGGGTATTGAACAGACAATATGATATCCCTACAAGGGTATTGAACAGACAATATGATATCCCTAAAAGGATAATGAACAGACAATATGATATCCCTACAAGGGTATTGAACAGACAATATGATATCCCTACAAGGGTATTGAACAGACAATATGATATCCCTACAAGGATAATGAACAGACAATATGATATCCCTACAAGGATAATGAACAGACAATATGATATCCCTACAAGGATAATGAACAGACAATATGATATCCCTACAAGGATAATGAACAGACAATATGATATCCCTACAAGGATAATGAACAGACAATATGATATCCCTACAAGGATAATGAACAGACAATATGATATCCCTACAAGGATAATGAACAGACAATATGATATCCCTACAAGGATAATGAACAGACAATATGATATCCCTACAAGTGTAATGAACAGATAATATTATATCTCTACAAGGGTAATGAACAGACAATATGATATCTCTAAAAGGGTAATAAACAGACAATATGAAAATGCCACAGGAAACCACACTTCCAATGCCCTTTGTAGCTCAGTTGGTTGTGCAACTGCATGTTATGCCAGGGTAGTGGGTTTGATTCCTGGGACCAACAATATGTCAAATCTATGCATGTACGACTGACTGTAAGTCGCATTGGATAAAAGCATATATTATTATTATTATATATTAAATAAGAACATGAGCAAAAATGCTGACTGTGTCACTTATGTCATCCTACAAAGACATACATCTATTTAATTAAGCTTGGGAGCTTGGGCTGTTAAGAAGCCAGTGACCGTCATCTAGACTGTCCCTACTCAGCGTTAATGTGATTTAGTAGGTCATTTGGGACATTTTTTCTTTTGAGCCTTTTAGGAGTGAAGGGAAACATGTTACATTTATAAACCCTTTGATTCAATCATTTGTGAAGAGGTACAGTATCTTTACTGTGATTGGATAGGTCTAATAGATGATATCACATTTTGTTTGACATTTTAGTAATTTAGCAAATGCTCTTTCTTATCCAGAGTGACTCACATTAGTGCATTAATTTTAAGATACTGTAGCTAGGTGAGACAACAACATCACAATTGTAGCAAGTACATTTTCCCTCAACAATGTAGTTATAAGCAAGGTCAGTGCTAGTAGGAAAAATGCATTTTTATTATTATAAAACGTGTTCATTATCTACCATTATTATAGTACACCTGTGCTAAAGCAAACACACACCATTATCCCCTCTGCTTATTAAGTCAGTATTACATTTCACAGTGGGGGAGTGCCACATGTAATAACCCTCCTGACTTGTAACTATTCAGCAACACCATGTTCACCATAAGACCCAATACCTCGCCCTCTGGAAAAAAAGATAATGAAACAAAAAACAATCCCTCGCTCTCTAATCTACACCACCAATTCATCTAGTCTACCTCTCCTGCGTTTTGTCACGTCTTGTCCCATGTAAATAGTCGGTTTTGTCGTTTTATTCCGTATATATTTTAATCTCACTTTCCATCTACGATCTAAATATACTTTCCTGCAACCTGCCTCACCCAATGTGGTACAGATCTGCTATTTTTATATGTTATAACTGGAACCTCCATCATTAACTAGCCAGCTAACTAGCTACTAGCTATTAGTCACTGTTAGCCACGGCTAGCGGTCTTCACCTTTAGCTCGGACACCAGCCAGGTTTAGCTCGGTCAATACCTGTCAGTCTGCACAGCGCGATATCAACCCAGAGCATATCAGACTGCTTTTCTCCACCACAGCACCGGATTCCTGCCGCAAGCTCTGGGCCATGACAGCGGATCATCGCAGCTAGCTCGCTGCAACCAAGTGGCTACTGCTGGCTAACGCCTCTGTCCCGAAACAAGCCGCAGTTAGCCTTGAGCTAGACTCGAGCTAGGCCCATCTCCCATCTCCTGGCCTGGACCCTTTATTTCCCATCTCCTGGCCTGGACCCTTTATTGCCCTTTATTGCCGACACGGAGCCCCACCGATCCATCACGACTGGTCTGCCTACGTAATCGTCTGATGTGGTTTGAACAGGCTTTTCCATTGCGATGTCACCGAAGACGCATCTGCTAGCCCCGGCCCGCTAGCTTTCTGAACGCCATGCCTCCCGCTCGCCTAGCATGGTAGCGACTACCGAACGGCTCCCGGACTCACCTATTGCTGCTCATTGGACCCTATGATCACTCAGCTACACATGCCTCTCTCTAATGTCAACATGCCTTGTCTTCTGCTGTTTCGGGTTAGTTATTGTTTTATTTCACTGTAGAGCCTCTAGCCCAGCTCAACATGCCTTAGATAGCTCTTTTGTCACACACCCCACACATGGGGAGACCTCACCTGGCTTAGCTGGTGTCTCCAGAGACGCAAGCTCTCTCATCGTCACTCAATGCCTACGTTTACCCCCACTGTACTCACATCCTACCATACCCTTGTCTGTACATTATGCCCTGCATCTATTCTACCACGCCCAGAAATATGCCCCTTTTATTCTCTGTTCCCAACGCACTAGACGACCAGTTCTTATAGCCTTTAGCCATACCCTTATCCTACTCCTCCTCTGTTCCTCTGGTGATGTAGAGGTTAACCCAGGCCCTTTAGCCCCCAGCATCACACCGATTCCCCAGGCACTCTCATTTGTTGACTTCTGTAACCGTAAAAGCCTTGATTTCATACATGTTAACATCAGAAGCCTCCTCCCTAAGTTTGTTTTATTCACTGCTTTAGCACACTCCGCCAACCCTTATGTCCTAGCTGTGTCTGAATCCTGGCTTAGGAAGGCCACCAAAAATTCTGAAATTTCCAACCCCAACTACAACATTTTCCGTGAAGATAGAACTGCCAAAGGGGGGGTTGCAATCTACTGCAGAGATAGCCTGCAGAGTTCTGACATACTATCCTGTCTGTTTCCATACAGTTCGAGCTTCTACTTTTAAAAATCCACCTTTCCAGAAATAAGTCTCTCACTGTTGCCGCTTGTTATAGACCACCCTCAACCCCCGCTGTGCCCTGTACACCATATGTGAATTGATTGCCCCCCATCTATCTTCAGAGTTAGTACTGATAGGTGACCTAAACTGGGAATATGTTTAGCACACCGGCCATCCTACAATCATAGCTAGATGCCCTAAATCTCACACAAATTATCAAGGAACCTACCAGGTACAACCCTAAATCCGTAAACATGGGCACCCTCATAGATATCATCCTGACCAACTTGCCCTCTAAATACACCTCACACATCTCAGCGATCACAGCCTCATTGCCTGCGTCCGCAATGGGCCCGCGGTCAAACGACCACCCATCATCACTGTCAAACGCTCCCTAAAACACTTCAGCAAGCAGGCCTTTCTAATCAACCTGGCCCAGGTATCCTGGAGGATATTTGCCTCGTCAGTAGAGGATGCCTGGTTGTTCTTTGAAAGTGCTTTCCTCACCATCTTAAATAAGCATGCCCCATTCAAAAAATGTAGAATTAAGAACAGATATAGCCCTTGGTTCACTCCAGACTTAACTGCCCTTGACCAGCACAAAAACATCTTGTGGTGTACTGCATTAGCATCGAATAGCCTCCTCGATATGCAACTTCAGGGAAGTCAGGAACCAATATACACAGTCAGTTAGGAAAGCTAAGGCTAGCTTTTTCAAACAGAAATTTGCATCCTTTTGAACTAACGCTTCGAACACACCGACTGCGTCATTGCATCACTGCTGCATAACATTTTGCGCAGCTAGGCAACTATACTGATGCAGGTACCTTTTGCAAATGGTCGCATGCGGTTGGAGGAGAGAATCATTTTCGCAGTATCCTCAAAACCTTGTCTTTTTGACACAACTGCTGACAGCTACAGGGACATAAACACAAAAAATGCTGCTTGGAGACAAGTGTCCACGATAGTAGGATTGCCAGGTCAGTTTAGTAGTGAGCTTGTGCTAGATGTGGCTAGTTAGCGTTAGCTAGCTAGCTAACCTAGCTTGCTAACCTAGCCAATGAGGTGTGCGTGTGTGTGAAAGAAATAGTCAAATAAATTATGCTAGATACTACCCCTGATAACTTAACCAAATAATCATGTTTGAAAGAGTGTGAGTGTGTATGCTAGATAAATAGTAATAGAAATGGTAGATATTACTGTACCCCTGATAATTTGGTCAGATAACCGTGTGTGTGTGTGTGTCTATGTGTACAGTAGGTGACATGTCCATGATACCTATCTAATAACTATAGTTATGCTAGGTAATGGTTTGGCTTATCATGTTCATGTCTATGTATAAGAAGACTGTAGGAGGAAGTGGAGAGGACTCAGGGACAGGTATCAGAGAGCGAGAAGGGTAGAGAAAGATAAGAGGTCTGGGTCAGCAGCTTCAGGCCAGCAGCCTTGGCACTTCTGCCACATTCTTTCTTTTCTGGATCCATTTATTGTGCCTGGGACACGAGTGGCAATTTTACAGCCAGACCCTCTACTACGTCATCCACAAGTGTTGTCGCCACCGGTGCATCAAGACCCTCAACGTCATCTACAAATGCGACCATCACCTCCACCGGTGGAGTGAGACCCTCTACAACATCATCCCTCATGGACCACCACCGGTGCAGCCATGGAAGATGATGAAATGGAGGAAGCACCTCTGGATCCAGGACCACCTGAGATTATTATCAACCTCACGGAAGTGACCACTGAGGACCTCGTTGAACAGGATGTGGCCGTGGAGAGAAACAGAGAGAAACAGAGAGAGAAACGAAGAGGAACAACGTCACACCAGGCGTCATCGGAGGTACCAGCCCCCAGATGCACTCAACTCATTTCAGCAGAGGTTCCTCCAAGCCGTCGAGAGGGATGCAGCCCAACCTGATGTTCACAGGAAGGAGGATGAAGAGACCATCTTTGCCATGAGCCTGGTGCCAACACTGAAGAGGCTGCCTCAGCAAAGAAAAGCAGCGGTCAAGGTTAGAATGTATCAGATGCTTTTCGAAGCCGAGTTCAATTGTACGTTTTTTTTTCTCCACATCACAGGTAGTGTCATAAGTGTGCGACAGTGAAGTAAAGTAGTTCATTTTTACAGTATAGTCATGTAGGATAATTGGAATTTCAGATGAAAGTATTATTAATATGAGGCAAATTTATAGCTGTTGTTTCTGGGTTAGAAAATATCCTAAAACAGTTTGCTGTCGAAATATCTGCCTGTCATATTCAACTTTTGATCTGAAATACAAACTCCATGAGTAAACAGCAAGTATTACCAACTTTACCACACTGTTCCTATATTTATGCCACTAACTACACTATACAAGCAGTATTTAGTTAACATAAATCTCACCTCACTTTAAGGTGTCATATTATGTTAAGCTTGTATGAGTTGTTTTTCTCTTCCCTTTCAGAAATGGAGTCAATTTAGCCGACCAGCTCACAGGAAGGACAGGAAGTGGAGAGGAGTTGTTGGGGCCGACCAGCTCACAGGAAGGACAGGAAGAGGAGAGGAGTTGCCGGGGCCGACCAGCTCACAGGAAGGACAGGAAGAGGAGAGGAGTTGTCGGGGCCGACCAGCTCACAGGAAGGACAGGAAGAGGAGAGGAGTTGCCGGGGCCGACCAACTCACAGGAAGGACAGGAAGAGGAGAGGAGTTGCCGGGGCCGACCAGCTCACAGGAAGGACAGGAAGAGGAGAGGAGTTGCCGGGGCCGACCAGCTCACAGGAAGGACAGGAAGAGGAGTTGTCTGGTTGTTGTTTTAACCTCCCTCAGTGTACCTTTCTTTTCACACACGTCAGTTCTGCTTAAATTCAGTCAATTCATAAAGTCATTTGTTTATAAAGTCTTCGGATAGAATTCATTATTAGTGTTACATAGATTTCTGAATTGAAACTCATGCAGAGTTTTCACAGATGCTCTTGGTCTCTTACGAGACTAAAGGTCAATATATTTCTTTCGTTTAAAACCACTTGAAAACCAGAGTGTTGAAACTGTTTGTGAAGTTATGTTCCATCGACTGGTCCGTGACGTCCAGGGGCCATTTGTTTGTTTAGCTGTGTTATGGCTACATATGATTCCCTTTTTCTCAGAGACAGAGACACACACCTCTTCGTACCTCAGATCTCCAGTACCCTGCCCTCTCTCTCTTTATGGCCATGTCTGAAGTTCCCCTACTACGCCTAGGATTTATGAGTAGTCCCTGTATCGGTCTGCAGTTGTGCCAAAAATACATGCTCTTGCTGTTCTCTTACAGATTACAGGCTACACATTCATTTTTTAATTTTTTTTTTTACACACACACACACCTCTTTCAATAGTTTTTTATTTTAATTTTATTTTACAACACACATACCTGTCATGTTCTTTCCTGTACTTGAATACTTATTAAATTATAATGTTTTCATAGTCAGTTGTTTCAGTTGTTTATTAATATCTAATTTAGACTTAATCTGCTTATTTCTTCCCTACACCTTTGCTGATCTAAGACAAGATGAAAAAACACATTCTCTTCCTAATTCGTTTTTTTCCACCTGTATTTTGTCAGGCCAGTGAACATGGTGGTAAACTGTACTATTTGTATGGACCCTAGGTTACCTAGGTTACCCTTTCCCTTTGTTATCATACTAACTGTATGTCGTATAACCTTAATTAGTGCTCCCGCTCACCTGGTGTACCATGCCAGGTGTGTATAATACTGACATTAATGGGAGAGGGAAGGGGTTAAGGTGTGGTCTTTACTCCCAAATTTCACTTAAATATAACTTCCAAATTAAGAGAGAAAGTGATACATAAAGTAATCTGGGGGGAAAATACAACTTTATGGATAACGGTGGATGGTTCTTAAAATAACCTTTGTGTTATGGGGCTCTTAAGAGAGCCGTTTCACTCCACGGCATACTGCCATGGGACTTCACCTGCTGGCGATGAGAAGTTGGTGGTCAGCTTCTCCCTCACCTGGAGTGCCTGCCTGAGGGCGTTGTTGGCACCTGCCCTGGTGACATCAGGAAGGTGACCATTTGGCGTGCCCATCTCCATCCGGAGCGGCTCCTGGAATGACCTCCGCAGGTAGTTGTGGAGAACACATGTGGCCTTCACGCAGGCATCAACATTTGAGGTGCTAAGACCAAGCATTCTCCGGTACATTCTCCACTGGGCTGCCAGAATCCCAGAGGCGCATTCAACAACTAACCTTGCCCTGGACAGTCATTTGTTAAAGATCCTTACAGACTTTGGCAATGGCAGCTGGCGTCCAGCGTAGGGCCTCGTTAGGATGGGTCGCAAAGGGAAGGCCTCATTGCCGACGAAGACGTGGGGAACAGATCCCAGGTATTCAGCCCCAGCTAGTGATGCAGGTGGTGGAATATCCAGGGTGCCATCCTGAAGTGCCTGGCCAGAGGCAGAGTCCCGGAGGGCCATCACTTCCCTTGCTGTAAGCACCAACATCGACAACACGGAAACAGTAGATGGCATCTACTACAGCCAAGAGTACAACTGAATATGTACACTTGTAGTTGTAGAATTGCGAACCTGAGCACCGTGGAGCCTGGATTACTACATGTTTCCCGTCAATGGAGCCAAGATAGTTGGGGAAATTCCTCTCCAGGAACTTGGCAGCGATGGCCCTCCAGTCTTCCTCCTTGGGGACAGGCATGTATTCACCAACCAGACAGTCCCAAATGGCTTGTGCCACAGAGGGGACAATGCCTGCCACCGTGGACCGTCCAACTCGGAAGCTGAATCCTAGGGTCCTGTAGGAGTCCCCTGTCGCCAAGAATCTAAAATATAATTCAAAATTATGATCAATATTGTGTATAACTGTAACGGCGTTCTTCGTTTGTTGAAAGAGAGTCGGACCGAAATGCAGCGTGACGGTTACTCATGTCTTTAATGAATGAAATGACGATACATGAAAATAACGTAATATACAAAAACAACAAAACGGAACGTGAAACCTAATTACAGCCTATCTGGTGAACACTACACAGAGACAGGAACAATCACCCACGAAATACACAGTGAACCCCGGCTACCTAAATACGGTTCCCAATCAGAGACAACGAGAATCACCTGACTCTGATTGAGAACCGCCTCAGGCAGCCAAGCCTATGCAACACCCCTACTCAGCCGCAATCCCAATAACTACAAAACCCCAATACGAAATACCACAAAATAAACCCATGTCACACCCTGGCCTGAACAAATAATTAAAGAAAACACAAAATACTAAGACCAAGGCGTGACAATAACTTGAATTCCACCCACATATTATATCTACTCATATAGCTACCTCATTACTGTTTATTATGCTTTACTAATTATATTGTAATACTCATCAACCATCATTAACAATGCCTTGAAACAGTACAATTCAGTCTATGACTATATCAATAAACTAGTCCAGGCCAATTCTACTCTTAGAAAGAATGGTACTATCTACTTAAAGGGGTTCTCTGGCTGTCGCCATAGGATAACCCTTTTAGGTTCCAGGTAGTACCCCTTTTGGATCCAAGTAGAACCCTATTGGGTTCCATGTATTACTTATTATACCTGGAACCAAAAATGGTTATCCTATGGGGAACGCAGAAGGACACTTTTGGAACCTTTTTCTCTAAGAGTGTATGTGAGTACAATAAGAATGTAATGAATGACTGGAACTGTCTTGAACAACAATGGGTCCTGGAGAAGACTAGCCTACCTTCATCAGGGGAGAAGGCACCTTTCCTTTCATTTGGTAACATTGCATAATTAAAAAAGGATTATAAACCAACTTTGGGAAAAGTTATAGTCCCAATGAACATTCTGTAAAAGTACATCTGATGTCAAATAGGGACTATTAACTAGAGCCCTTTAGCTAGCTAAGTTGCACATAAAAACAATGTATCAAATATCAATCAATCAATTATGGTATCAAAGGCTTTAAAAGATGTACTAGAATGTAGCTTACCGGAGACAAATCGCCAGGCGTTCAACTGAGCTGATGGACTCCCGGTAGTTTGTATCCATCCGGGTGATCCTGGCTCCAACCATCTGGAGCAGGTGATCGAACTGGCTTCGGTCCAGACTAAAGTAACTTCGGAATTCCTCTCCAAACAGTCGAAGCTCTTGAATTAGACGGTGGAACTTCCCTGCCTGCTTTCGGGACTTTAACCAACTCTGGACCCACACAGACCTGCGCTTTCGGCGGGGCAGGTCCCGGCCCAACAGCGCGATCAAGACCACCTTCCTCAACGTTGGTCTCATTGTTGAAAGAGCCTACTCTGCTATCTTGACTTTATTATTGCATTTCGCTCCAAAACTGCATTTTGGAGGGAAATTATATTATAGGTTCTCACAATTAATTTGTGGATGTTATCGAATAAATAATATACTCGGCAAATAAATTAATACAAAATGTAAAGAAATTATGCAATCAAACTGTTTTTATGTAATCCCACATTTTTAATGAATTATGTGTGCAAAAAAAAATCTACTTTCATATTTTGCTACTTTCTGTCAAGTCTATGCATACAATTTGATGCATATGTTCAATTTATCGCACTGCAAGGCAAATGCAGCGGTCCATTGGAAATGATTGTACTTCCGGTGTATCGAAACGCAAGACGCAGTCGGTGTGTTCGAATCGTAATTCCAAAAAGTTTTGGGACACTTTAAGGTCCATGGAGAATAAGAGCACCTCCTCCCAGCTGCCCACTGCACTGAGGCGAGGAAATACTGTCACCACCGATAAATCTACGATAATCGAGAATTTCAAGAAGCATTTTTCTACGGCTGGCCATGCTTTACACCTGGCAACCCCTACCCCAGGCCAACAGCTCCGTACCTCCCGCAGAAACTTTCACAAGCCCCCCACATCTCCTTCAAAGGGGGAGACACTCTAGACACAAACTGTTACAGACCTATATCTATCCTGCCCTGCCTTTCTAAAGTCTTCGAAAGCCAAGTTAACAAACAGATCACCGACCATTTCGAATCCCACCGTAGCTTCTTCGCTATGCAATCTGATTTCCGAGCTGGTCATGGGGGCATTTCAGCCACGCTCAAGTTTCTAAACTTTATCATAACCGCCATAGATAAAAGACAGTACTGTGCATCCGTTTTCATAGACCTGGACAAGGCTTTCGACTCTGTCAATCACCGCATTCTTATCGGCAGACTCAACAGCCTTGGTTTCTCAAATGCCTGCCTCGCCTGGTTCACCAACTACTTCTCAGATAGAGTTCAGTGTGTCAAGTCGGATGGCCTGTTGTCCGGACCGTTGGCAGTCTCTATGGGGGTGCCATAGGCTTCAATTCTCGGGCCGACTCTTTTCTCTGTATATATCAGTGATGTCGCTCTTGCTGCTGGTGATTCTCTGATCCACATCTACGCAGACGACACCATTCTGTATAAAGCTGGCCGTTCCTTGGACACTGTGTTAATAAACCTCCAAACGGGCTTCAATTCCATAAAACACTCCTTCCGTGGCCTCCAACTGCTCTTAAATGCTAGTAAAACTAAGTGCATGCTCTTCAACCGATTGCTGCCCGCACATGCCCGCCCGTCTAGCATCACTACTCTGGACGGTTCTGACTTAGAATATGTGGGCAACTACAAATACCTAGGTGTCTTGTTAGACTGTAAACTTTCCTTCAGACGCACATTAAGCATCTCCAATACAAAATTAAATCTAGAATCGGCTTCCTATTTTGCAACAAAGCCTCCTTCACTCATGCTGCCAAACACACCCTCGTAAAACTGACTATCCTACCGATCCTTGACTTCGGCGATGTCATTTACAAAATAGCCTCCAACACTCTACTCAGCAAATTGGATGCAGTCTATCACAGAGCCATCCGTTTTGTTACCAAAGCCCCATATACTACCCACCATCTATAAGTCTTTGCTAGGTAAAGTCCCGCCTTATCTCTGGTCACTGGTCACCATAGCAACACCCACCCGTAGCACACGCTCCAACAGGTATATTTCACTGGTCACCCCCAAAGCCAACTCCTCCTTTGGCTCCTTTCCTTCAGGTTTTCTGCTGCCAATGACTGGAACGGATTGCAAAAATCACTGAAGCTGGAGACTTATATCTCCCACTAATTTTAAGCATCAGCTGTCAGAGCAGCTTACTGATCACTGTACCTGTACACAGCCCATCTAACCCAACTACCTCATCCACATATTGGGTTTTTTCCCTTTCTCTTTTGCACCCCAGTATTTCAACTTGCACATCATCTGCACATCTATCACTCAAATGTTAATGCTAAATTGTAATTATTTTGCCACTATGGACTATTTATTGCCTTACCTCCCTAACCTTACTACATTTGCACACACTGTATATAGATTTTTCTATTGTGTTATTGACATTGTTTATCCCATGTGAAACTCTGTGTTGTTGTTTTTGTTGCACTGCTTTGCTTTATCTTGGCCAGGTCGCAGTTGTAAATGAGAACTTGTTCTCAACTGGCCAACCTGGTTAAAGGTGAAATAAATAAAAAATACAAATGAAATCAATCCATCAAGCTTCGTTTGCTGTAGCACCCTTTGGCAAAGGAAACAGTGTGTGTGTAGTGTGTTCGTGCATTTTTGAGGGTGTGAGTATGTTTTTTTTTACTGAATTGTGAGTTTGGGCATGTGTATTAGTGTGTATTAATGTGTATTAGTAAGACCTTAGGGCTTGCTTAAGTGTATTTTCTCTCCCTCTCTCTGTGTTTCTATCTCTAGGCTACATGTTATTATATTCCTGTGTCTCTCTCTCTCTCTCTCTCTCTCTCTCTCTCTCTCTCTCTCTCTCTCTCTCTCTCTCTCTCTCTCTCTCTCTCTCTCTCTCTCTCTCTCTCTCTCTCTCTCTCTCTCTCTCTCTCTCGCTCTGTGTGTTTGTGTGTGCGTGCATGTTTGTGTGTGAGTGTGTGTGTGTGTAAGTGCATAAATCAGATTGATTGTGGCTGTAATTCAATTGTATATGCTGTAGGAGAACGTGTTGCTCTCTCCCTCTCTTTCTCTCATAATCACTGTTTTACGGTAAGCAATGAAGAGATGGTCACGGTAACTGGAGCCACACAAACCACACGTACCCCACACACCCCAGCCACAAGGTGAGGTCTAATACAAACGGGCCCAGAGACAGTTTCTATCTACAAGCCATCAAGACTGCTGGACACTTGAAGTGGACTGACCACCTGAACTCTCCACATCCCAAACACACACACACACACACACACACACACACACACACACACACACACACACACACACACACACACACACACACACACACACACACACACACACACACACACACACACACACACACTGTTTCATGTAACAGAATTGAACAACCAGTTGGATGACTTTTGGATGCCCTACCCAAGATCTGGTTGAGGGGGGGCCGCCACCTCGCGGCAAAACATTTTAATTGACGGCGGAGAAAGTTGACTTACTGCAATTCAAAAAAATATGCCATGAATGTTTTTTAAGGAATTTTTCTGCAATTGTACACATTTTGCCATGGGGCAAAGTCATATTTTGGCATTTTCAAAGCTCATTTCCTGCATTTCTACACATTTTGTAACGAAGCCTAGTGGTTAGAGCGTTGGACTAGTAACCGGAAGGTTGCGAGTTCGAACCCCCGAGCTGACAAGGTACAAATCTGTCGTTCTGCCCCTGAACAGGTAGTTAACCCACTGTTCCCAGGCCGTCATTGAAAATAAGAATATGTTCTTAACTGACTTGCCTGGTGAAATAAAGGTAAAATAAAAAAATTAAAATTAAAATGTGATATCGGTGTGAGAATGACTAACAAAATAAAGGTGGCCCCTTGAAAGGGGCATGTACCATGCATGACCGGTTGGTATTCAGCCATGATTACTACAAGTTTAGATAGCTGGCTAGACTAACTACTCACAATCCCCAGCCGTCGGGGTTAGTTACACTGGCAAACCGAAGGCACACAAAGACAGAAGCCAAAAACATAACTGTTCCCAGTTACAGAAGGCCATAATCGTTTGGTTCTGGGTGCAAAGATTAAGATCTAGATTCAATCCGAACCATGGAAGATCTGCTTTATAGCGCGATTAATATTTAAAGGTCAATTCCGATTGAGGCGACATATGCAGCATTTAGGGAATGTGGTCTCTGCAAACATTGGAACATTGCCTATAATGTGTGCATAGCAGACAAAATGCAATCGGTTTGAATATGGCAATTGAATACAAAAACAAGTGGGTTGTCTCTACTCACTATAGGACCTGAATACGGGGTGGCAGGAAGCCTGGTGGTTAGAGCGTTGGACTAGTAACCGAAAGGTTACAAGATCAAATCACCGAGCTGACAAGGTAAAAATCTGTCGTTCTGCCCCTGCACAAGGCAGTTAACCCATTGTTCCTAGGCCATCATTGAAAATAAGAATTTGTTCTTAACTGACTTGCCGAGTTAAATAAAGATAAAAAATTAAATACAGACACAGAAAACAAGTGCACATGGGCATGGATGGCATGATTCTGAGATTCTGTTAGATCTTTCCTCATTTCATATGTCATGTGAAACAAACCCCAATACCCCTCAGGCCCCTATATCTCCCCCTCCACAGCTCCACCCCCCTTCACGCCAACCCCAAACCCACCAGCAACAGCCTACAACTGAGTGAAAGGGATGAGGCAAGGAAATGAGGGGAACGATCACTCTAAACTCAATTGTAATTTTCTTTCTCAAAGGGATTCAATTAGCAATGACAAAGACCAGTCGGCATTGTGATTTGAATTTTATTATTCCCTGTAATTAGATGACAGTTATTGCATTGTTGTGCTTTAATTAACATTGATTCCAATTGCCTTTTGTAAATGAGGAGCCACCTTCAGGACTCGTTTTCAAATATCTCTTCTTAATTCCCTGTTACCTGCAATAACGCCTTCCCCAACAATCACGTATGCAGTTCATACACACACGACATAGGGAATGACATTATACAGACACATACACATAACATACATGCTCATTCCACACACACACTTGTAAGCCCACATCCTCCGTACACCTGTGTGTGTGTTTGTGTGCTGTGCCCAAACCTAGTATGATCATACTAACATTTCCATGTTTCAGGCCTATTATTTGTGTTTAACTAAATGAAACAATTGAAACAAATCAAAGCTTAAATAAACTGCTAATGTTTAATCTGTGGAGTGTTTTAATGCTGATTTGAATGCCGTACCACCCCATTGAATACCCACCCGTTGACTTTTAATAATGAACCTCCAAATGCCAATAATTAATAACTTTGATCTCACTCCATTTTTCATTGTCTGATTTCCCTTTTCCTGGTCGTTTAGAAAATGTATTGTTTCAAATTGTTGCTGATGACTAATTGGCCATTAAATTGACACAGAAAGTAATGAACGTTTAGAGTGATGTATGGTGCTCAACTCAAGTCCACTTTCCTCCATGGAGACTTGTTGGTTTTCAATATAAAAGAGAGAAATAAGTGAGCTTCAGCACAGCATGCAAACACGTGCTCCTTTCTGTTCTATCAGCTTTACACAGCCAGACACAAACGCCATGGGCACTACACATACACGCACGCACGCACGCACACACACACACACACACACACACACACACACACACACACACACACACACACACACACACACACACACACACACACACACACACACACACACACACACACACACACACACACACACACACACACACACACACACACACACACACACACACACACACACACACACACACACACACACACACACACACACACACACGCACACTGTTTCATGTAACAGAATTGAACAACCAGTTGGATGACTTTTGGATGCCCTACCCAAGATCTGGTTGAGGGGGCCGCCACCTCGCGGCAAAACATTTTAATTGACGGCGGAGAAAGTTGACTTACTGCAATTCAAAAAATATGCCATGAATGTTTTTAAGGAATTTTTCTGCAATTGTACACATTTTGCCATGGGGCAAAGTCATATTTTGGCATTTTCAAAGCTCATTTCCTGCATTTCTACACATTTTGTAACGAAGCCTAGTGGTTAGAGCGTTGGACTAGTAACCGGAAGGTTGCGAGTTCGAACCCCCGAGCTGACAAGGTACAAATCTGTCGTTCTGCCCCTGAACAGGTAGTTAACCCACTGTTCCCAGGCCGTCATTGAAAATAAGAATATGTTCTTAACTGACTTGCCTGGTGAAATAAAGGTAAAATAAAAAAATTAAAATTAAAATGTGATATCGGTGTGAGAATGACTAACAAAATAAAGGTGGCCCCTTGAAAGGGGGCATGTACCATGCATGACCGGTTGGTATTCAGCCATGATTACTACAAGTTTAGATAGCTGGCTAGACTAACTACTCACAATCCCCAGCCGTCGGGGTTAGTTACACTGGCAAACCGAAGGCACACAAAGACAGAAGCCAAAAACATAACTGTTCCCAGTTACAGAAGGCCATAATCGTTTGGTTCTGGGTGCAAAGATTAAGATCTAGATTCAATCCGAACCATGGAAGATCTGCTTTATAGCGCGATTAATATTTAAAGGTCAATTCCGATTGAGGCGACATATGCAGCATTTAGGGAATGTGGTCTCTGCAAACACTGGAACATTGCCTATAATGTGTGCATAGCAGACAAAATGCAATCTCTTTTCCAGGTTTGAATATGGCAATTGAATACAAAAACAAGTGGGTTGTCTCTACTCACTATAGGACCTGAATACGGGGTGGCAGGAAGCCTGGTGGTTAGAGCGTTGGACTAGTAACCGAAAGGTTACAAGATCAAATCACCGAGCTGACAAGGTAAAAATCTGTCGTTCTGCCCCTGCACAAGGCAGTTAACCCATTGTTCCTAGGCCATCATTGAAAATAAGAATTTGTTCTTAACTGACTTGCCGAGTTAAATAAAGATAAAAAATTAAATACAGACA